>NW_007248074.1:306942-348355 GCF_000164805.1 Carlito syrichta
GGGCGCGCCGGCATGGATGTGCTCAGCCCCGGCCAGGGCAACAACACTACATCCTCCCAGGGTCTCTTTGAGACTGGCGGCAACGCGACTGGCATCTCTGACGTGACCTTCAGCTACCAAGTGATCACCTCTCTGCTGCTGGGCACCCTCATCTTCTGCGCGGTGTTGGGCAATGCGTGCGTGGTGGCCGCCATCGCCCTGGAGCGCTCCCTGCAGAACGTGGCCAACTATCTCATTGGCTCCTTGGCGGTCACCGACCTCATGGTGTCGGTGCTGGTGCTGCCCATGGCCGCGCTGTACCAGGTGCTCAACAAGTGGACCCTGGGCCAGGTCACCTGCGACCTGTTCATCGCCCTCGACGTGCTGTGCTGCACCTCGTCCATCCTGCACCTGTGCGCCATCGCGCTGGACAGGTACTGGGCCATCACGGACCCCATCGACTACGTGAACAAGAGGACTCCCCGGCGCGCCGCTGCGCTTATCTCGCTCACTTGGCTCATTGGCTTCCTCATCTCCATCCCGCCCATGCTGGGCTGGCGCACCCCCGAAGACCGCTCGGACCCCGACGCGTGCACCATCAGCAAGGACCACGGCTACACTATCTACTCCACCTTCGGCGCCTTCTACATCCCGCTCCTGCTCATGCTGGTTCTCTACGGGCGCATATTTCGAGCCGCGCGCTTCCGCATCCGCAAGACGGTCAAAAAGGCTGAGAAGACCGGGGCGGACACCCGCCACGGAGCAGCCCCGGCCCCGCAGCCCAAGAAGCGCGTCAACGGAGAGTCAGGGAACAGGGACTGGAGGCGGGGCGTGGAGGACAAGTCCGGGGGGGCTCCGTGCGCCAACGGCGCCGTGAGGCAAGGCGATGAGGGTGCCGCCCTGGAGGTGATCGAAGTGCACCGAGTGGGCCATTCCAAAGAGCACCTGCCGCTGCCCAGCGAGGCTGGTGCCACCCCCTGTGCCCCCGCCTCCTTCGAGAGGAAAAACGAGCGCAACGCTGAGGCCAAGCGCAAGATGGCCCTGGCCCGAGAGAGGAAGACAGTGAAGACGCTGGGCATCATTATGGGCACCTTCATTCTCTGCTGGCTGCCCTTCTTCATCGTGGCCCTGGTCTTGCCCTTCTGTGAGAGTAGCTGCCACATGCCCACTCTGCTGGGCGCCATCATCAATTGGCTGGGATATTCCAACTCTCTGCTCAACCCTGTCATCTATGCCTACTTCAACAAGGACTTTCAAAACGCGTTTAAGAAGATCATGAAATGCAAATTCTGCCGCCGATGATGGTGGCGGAGTAGCCGGTGAGCGGGGGGGCTACGAGACCCGCCGCCTTCACCCCGCGTCCCCCAGGCCTTTGGAAGCAACACCTAAGATAACTTGCTACTTTTTCTTCGACTTTCTCAGCTGCTCCACCCGAGGCTTCCAGACCTCGTCCCCGCCCCGCTCCCCGCGCCAGGGGAGGGCCCTCTGCGCAAAGCGGCCCCAGCTGCCGGCCAGGAGAGCCTGGGAAACTCCCCGGTCTGTGAAAAGAGACACTGGCTCAGACTTGAGCCTCAGCCTCAGGTTTGATCCCAGTAATGACCTCCTCCCTTTTTCTCTGTCCCCCCCAATGTTCGCGGTGGAAGTGTAAGACTCAGCGGTTCACGACAGAAAGTACACACAGAAAAATAAACTGTGCACCCAGCCGCTCTGTCCACTAAGGGCTTCCACCTGACCGATCAACTTCGAAAGCTTGGACTTTGCTCCACCTCTCTCGCCCTTTGGCCCTAGAAATGTTCACTCGGGGGGAGGTTTAATCCCTTTTTCCCCTCCTTCACTGCTTCCCTCTCTGGTCCTGATGCTCTTGGTCTGCGGAGGCAGGAGTCTGATTTTCCCGGTGGGAGCCTTGCCCCGGGAATACCCCCGCCTCTCCGTGTAGACTCAGAATGACTCTCCTGTGCACAGCCCTTGCTTGCTTTGTTTTCTTGGACTCAAACCATGTGGCTAGAAGATGTGTCTCTTAGAGTGGAGTTGTAAGTTTCAAGGCCAGACCAGTCCGGGAGAGCCAAGAGGGCGTGAGGATCATTTGGTCCGCGCTTGTCTTGGAGTCAGCACTCACCAAAGAAACTGACAGTCATACAGTGGGGGGAGCGGACTTCTGTGTGCACAGGTTGCCAGTGAGCCTGCATGTCCTGGCATAGCCATTTACCTTCGGCGGGAGCCTCCCGCCGGCTGCTGTGAGCGCGCTGGGGTCGCGGAGTGCCCGGGATGGGCTCACCTCCCCCACCGTCTTTGCTCGGGCACAGCTCCAAGCGCCGCCGCGGACTCACCCCGGTCTGGGTTCCTCTGCCTGTGTTCCGGGACACGCAAAAGCGCAGGGAGACAAGTTGAAGTTTGCAGAAGCCGACGGCGCTAGGTCTCACCCAACTCTGGGGACCGGAGAGACCAAGAAGGCTCCAAGAGGTGGAACCGAGAGGCGGCAGGTTGGAAGGGCTTCCCAGGGCGCGCGGGCCCGGGTTCCAGCTGGCTCTCTCCGTGGAACCTGAACAAGCAATTTTATCCATAAGAGGCAGACTTCTTCGTCCTAACTCACCCTCTAGTCCTTTTCAGACTGGGGAATGGCTCGGTTTAGCGCTTCCTCACATTGCACTGCATTTGTTCTATAGTCCGTCTAGGACACAAAGTTAGCTGAACCTTGCTTTACAAATAGGAATTCTGGGCTTTCAGTTTGATGGATCTCTGTAGCTTTGCACTATCTGTGACCCCAGAGGTGGATATCTTGAATAGTGGGCCTCAAAGCACTAGTTAAGAGGTTCTCTCCCTGGGCCTCTGAGAAACTTGCATGGGATTATTTGCTCCCTGGCCTGACCATTCGACTGCGCCTGGCAGGGTCTAGGGGAAACCTGAATTTTTGTCCTTTGAATTGTGGGACACTCCAAGCTTTCTCTTCCTCAAAAGTTATTCTTTCAGCCCTGCCACTCCTGCTGAGAAATCAGTTATAATCTTTGTTGCCCCCAGAAAGGGAAATAATTGAGGTGCTCCGTTTGAATGTAAATTTCTAACTACACGATGGGGATCAAGAGGTTTGTCATAGTTAGATCTAATTTTCTGACGAATAATGATTTTATTTTCTAGTAATTGCACACTACTGATCTTTACTTCCCTTTCCCTTCAACTGTACCTTTTGAATGTTTGCTTCTGCTGTTTTGAGAACCTTGTCGAGGCATTAACGAATTGCAAAAGTTGCCAATGAAAAGTTCATTTGTGTTTATAGTTAAGAAGGCGAAAAGACCACTCTATCACTTGAAGCCATTTTATGTCATATTGTTTGTCACACAGAACAAAGCCTCCATTTGGTGTGTCTTTCTCCAGTCTAAACTGAGAGTAGGCAGCATATCCCACTTCAATAGAGAAAGTTGAAGAACTCTGGGAATGGTTTGTGTATGTCTATGTGATGCTGAGAAGGGTCTGCAGCAGAGAAGATAGGGTGGACTTTTCTAGTGCAACTAGTATTCATTTGAAAACACAATTTCTTTTTTGCACACAGTAATCTAAGTAGAGCTATATGAGATGCATACTTTTCTGTATGTTTTGCTAAATTTTTAGAACAAGTTATGTATTTAAAAGAACCCAAACTCCTAATTTGCTCATCCAAATTATACCTTGATCAGCAAGTATTACATTAGAGTTTTGAGACTTCCACTTATTTGTATCTTTTACAGAATTGTATGACAAAAACTTTTGGACATTTGTTCTTCCTGCTTTGGAGAATTCATATAAGAATGAAGCAGCATCAGGCTGGAGTATCATTGTCAAGGATATAGAGAAATTAGAGAAACAAAGAACTGCATAGTTCTAAAGAGCCCCAATGCTTTTTTTTCTTTTAAAGTATTTGTATTAAGGTAAAGTAGTTATGCATCAAAATTGACCTTCACTTTTCCTTGTGACAATAAAGGACTTTAATAATGGTAATGCTACAATAAACTGATATCAGCAATACATGCATTATTATTTCAATCAAAATCTCTATTTACTTGTATTCATTTGTGAAATTTAATTTGTATAATTTAAAAATTATAATGAAAAAATACAGATATCAGAAGGAGATCCTGCTATATAGGTCAGGGTACTGATACTCAGAGAAATAAGTTTAGTTTTCAACACTGACACTTATTCTAGATGAGTGATTTCTCTTTTAAAAATGATGTCTCTGAAAAGCGAAAGTTGCATTTCATCATTTTGGTACAAAACCATGCATTTTTCCTGATTGACATCTGCAGGCAAGACACAGGTATCTGTCCAACTTCTATGAACTGGGAGGGAGATATGTGGAGGAGAAATGCAGCAACAGAGATCCACCCTGTCTTGTTAAAGCAGTGGAAGGTGCTGGGACCCCTCCTCTGTCTTTCCTAAAACATCCAGCTAGAGGAAAATGACCTCCCCCTGGTTTCAAAAGAAGCAGCACATCGTTCTGGGGTTTGTTAGTCAATTAAAAATGGAGGAACATTTTCTTTTTTCAGTTGAGTCTCCTTTGGTAGTTGAATTCTGTACGTAAGAATTATTACTATGTTAAAAATGCTCTTATGTTCTTTTTCCCTCCATTGGAATCACCAGTGAGCATCTCTTGTTTTTATTATTATGTGCCCTAATCCTACTGCTTTCTGATGTCAGATTGATGGCTGCAGGGCAGCGTGAACCCCAGTATACATGAAGGATAAACAAAGGTCAGGGCTCTTTCAGTTGCAGCTGAGCATACTCTGAAGCTGCAGAAAGCCTGCTTCAGGGTGATGTATGTATATACAACTGAAATAATGAAAAGTAAAATCAGAGGACTTGGCAGAATAGGATCTCTCTGAAGTTTCTCATTTTTAAAATGTTACATAAATGTATTCCTAATGCTGAGTAAAACATTGATTTGGTCACATTTGTCTTTTGGATTTTGGATATTCCTCTTCTTGACCCTTGTTCTCTCCTCTGGCATCTCTTCCTTAAAGGGGACAATGATTTTCTGTTTTCTACACGTCCTCCTGGGGACTCTATCAATAGCTTAACTAAGAGAGTGAATTGTTATCAGTAACCTCCAGTGTGACTAATAAGCACCATTAACTCATTATCAGTGATTATGTGTCAGCCATTGTTTGATCATGTCAAAATATGAAAATACAAATTAACATGAGATACAGTAATCACCCTAAAGGAGTTTTCAACCTATTTGAATATACAAGAGTAAACTACGAAAGCCAAGTAATTAATCATGGCAGGATCAAAGTGCCACATAAACAGGTCATATCACAGGAGTTTGGCTCTATAAACATTCAGAGTATAAAGATTGCTGTGGACTGGGAGTGAATAGGGAATGCTATGTAGAGGATCTAGGTAGCTCTGAGTAGATGGCAGGTGATATAAAAAGGCAGACACTCTTTATGAGGTAATAAAAGACAGCCTAATTTCTTCTTCCAAGTTTATCAGCTAGGTGCTTGGAGTGAAATTTCTGTCTGATTGTTGGCTGTTGATTAATAGCCTTAGTTGATTATGGAGGTGGTGATCTTAGAGAAAGATGCGGACTCAAACTTTCCCTGAAGCATCTGGGAGGGGAGAGAAAAGATGGGTTTAAAGCCAAAGGAATGTGGTATTGGGGTATCTAGATAAGAGGATTAATGTTTTCAGTAGAGTAAGGAGCAGAGCATAAGAGTGAGTAAAGAATCATTAATCATTAAAGCATTACACCAGGATGACCAGGGGCAGGTATAAGACAAAATAAAACTCATACTTATTTAATGTTTGATATTTTGCCAAGTGGTTTTCACATGTAACCTACCATTTGAAGTAGCAGATCCTGTTAGGAATGCCAATTAAACTATTTTAGCCATGGCCGAAGAAGAAAAGGTGCTAGAGATTGTATATGGAAACACTTAAATACCAGGTTAAAAAGCTAGCTCTATAGTTGTTGCAGTGGGGACCACTAATAATGAAAGCAGAAATGTTCTGTTTGGAGATAATTTCAATGAGGCAGGTGTGAGGCAATAAAGGCCTGAATACAGGAGGCTGGCAGAAGAAATGGAAAATAAGTAAGATGATGAAAAATACATCAAAGAAGGCACTGGCAGGACGTGGTGTCTGGATGTGAAGAGAGAGGAATAGAAGATGCTGACGAGGCTTTGAGCCAAGGAGATTTGGACGAATGATAGAAAAGGGAAAGTTGGGGGTTGGATTCTCTTGTGGGTCTTCCTTTTGCAGCTCCATCTGTAAATGCAAAAAGTCTTTGTCCCTTGATAAAACAATTCCCAGCCCAGATGGCAAGAGCCTGCTAAAAAAGTTATTGATATCTGTCACAGCATGTGAACAATCTGCCATTTGAGTATGTGAGGAATGCTTCTACATAGAGCAATGATTGGATCAGTTTCCTGATTATTGTTACTTAAAAAAAAGGTGGAATTTGTTAGTATGTTTTAAAGAGGATAAAATTCCAAGGGACAACAACCTTTCAGGAAAAGCAACCCCAAAATGCCATGTTAGTGTATTCAGAATGATACATGAAGTCCAAAGACTGAGTCTACCAAGTTTATCAAGTGAAGAGCACAGCAATTCAGTTTGCTCTTTAAGTCCACATATCAGGAGCTATAGGTGAGCTATTTAATCCTTATATTACCAAAAAATCTTGATCCAGTAGTGTCAGTCCATTTGGGCTGCTATAAAAAAGTACCATAAACTGGGTAGTTTATCAACAATAGAAATTTATTTTTTATGGTACTGCAGATTGGGAAGTCCAGGATCAAGGCACCAGCAGATTCAGTGCCCGATGAGGGCCTAGTTGATAGATGGCCATCTTTTCTCTGTAACTTTATATAGCAGAAAGGACAAGGAACTCTCTGGAGTCTCTTTTATAAGGCCATGGATTTCACTCATGAGGGCTCTGTTGTCGACCTAATCACTTCCCAAAGACCCCATCTTCTAATAGTATTAGACTGGTTATGTTGAAACCTAATGGGTGCGAATTTTGGGAAGACACAAACTTTTGGGCAATACTGGTGAGGTTAAAGAAACCAGAGAATTTCTTCATTTTTCAACATGCTTTGCTTATGTGGCAATGGCAGAAATAGGGAAATGGGTTGAGTCCACAGACACTTCAATACCTGATCCTGTCTCAGGCATTTTTATAACACCTGACTGTAACCCTGTGCAATTGTCCAACCTTTCAGAAAGTTCCCAGACTGAGAAATTGAAGAGCTGTATTGTATTGACTAGTGGTTGCTCTATTGTTTTTAAGCTGATTTCATCCTTAAAGAAAGGAAATACTCTGATTAGGGGCGGAAGAAAGAAGGAAAGAAAAAATAGATAACAGGACTCACCTATCTTGTTATATAGCTATGGAAACTGATGAGAAAGTGGAAACTTTTTCAAGGTTCTTGGAGAGGAGGCATTCTATGAAATATGGTATGCTTCATGCTTTCTGGAGACAATTATTCTGAATTTGCAAGAACCAAATAAAATAGCAGGTTGTGAAAGCTGTTGTTAACATTAAAAGAACAGTAGATACAGAACTTCAATGGCAAATATTCACCAAGAAGTGTAGTTTATGATAAGCATCTACTATCTTGTAAATATTTGCCACAGAGAAGAAACAATTTATGGAAGAAGCTTTGGTTCAGGGATGGTGAGCATCTAATTCATTTGTTCATTAAACTAACTTTCTGGAACACCTATGGGCCAGACACAATTTTATGTACTCAAGATACAGTAGTGAACAAATCAGATGAAATCTTCTGGTAGACTATTTGCAAAAAATGATCATCGTGATTCCCTCTCCATGTGTCCACCTCTTTTGCATGTGATTTTCAGCTTTTTTCATCAAGATCTGAAGACTGTTGAAAATTGCTGTGTTCTCAACACACACACACAAATGATAAGCATGTGAAGTAATACATATGTTAAAAAAAGACACAGAGGTTATGTTCTTATACCTGAATCTAGGCTGGTCTGGTGATTTACTTTGATAAAGAATAAAAGGCAGCCCCAGTGTGGTGCCAGTTCTGACCGTGGAATGGCAGAGATCCTGCACTCTTCCACTCACTCCCTTGGAACACTGCCCAACCACCATGTGAACAATCCTGTGCTTACTTACTGGAGATGGAGAGACCAGATGGAGCAGAGGAATCATCCCAGCTGAACCCATCCTGGACCAGCTTGGTCTTGACTGACTTGGCAGCTGACTGTAGACACAAGAGTGAGCACAGCCTAGACCGGAAGAACCTCTCAACTTCATTCAGTTCAAATTGTCAAAACATAGATTTGTGAAATAGATAAATAGTTATTAATTTAAGGCATTGAATTGTAGGGTAATTTATTATACTAGAAAAGCTAATACAATTTCAGACCTTGAATAGTTTATAGTAAAGGGAAAAGAAAAAATACACACCAAAGGAGTACTTTGACTGTTGACTGAAGTGTAATCACGCAAGAATAAGTACACAATTTTTGATAAATAAATTCCAGTAATTTTTGGTTCCCCCTTGTAAACTCTGTACTCATTAGCAGTCGCTCTTTATTTCCTACCAATCCTGAGCCCTAGGCAACTATCAATCTACTTTGGGTCTTTCTAAATCTGCCTATTTTGGACATTTCATCAAAATTGAATAATTTAATTTTTTAATAACTGACTTCTTTTTACCTAGCATAGTATTTTCAAGCTTTATTCATGTTGTGGCATGTATCAATACTTTATTTTTTATTGTCAAATAATATTCCATTTTAAGGAAATATCATATTTTATTTATCCACTAATCAATTGATGATCCCTGGGATTGTTTCTACTTTTTGGCTATTATAAATAATGCTGCTGTGAACATTTATGCATATTTTTCCACATAAGCACAAATTTTCATTAATCTTGGGTATGAACTTAAAGATAGGGCTGCTGGGTCACATAGTAAGTATATGTTTATCTTTCTGAAGAACTTCCAAACTGTTTTCTATAGTGGTTGTACTATTCCAAATTTCCACCAACAATGTAAGAGGTTTCCAATTTTGCTACATCCTCCCCAATATTTGCTACTGTCTGTCTTCTTGATTATAGCCACCCTAGTGAGTCTGAAGTGGTATCTCATAGTGGTTTTGACTTGCATTTCTCGAACGACTGATAATGTTGAGCATCTTGTCATGTGCTTATTGGCTGTTTGTATATCTTCTGTAGATAATTATCTATTCAAATTATTTGCTCATTTTTAAATTACATGGTCTTTTTATTATTGAGTTGTAAGAGTTATTTATTTTGTTTTATCTTGTGACAAGGTCTTACTCTGTCACCCAGGCTGGAGTGCAGTGGTACCATCTTAGCTCATTGTAGCCTAGAACACATGGCCTCAAGTGATTCTTCTGCCTCAGTCTCCTGAGTAGCTGGGGCTACATTTGTGAGCCACCATGCCTGGTTTTAAGAGTTGTTTATGTGTTATTGATACTAGTTTCTTATTAGATTTATGATTTTCAAATATTTTCTACAATTCTATTGTCTTCTTCACTTCCTTGATTATTATTTTTAGCAAGAATGTTTATTCACTTTGATAAAGTCCATTTTTTTTTGCTTGTGTGTTTGGTGTTGTATCTAAGAAGATTATGAAGATTTATTTACTCTACTGTTTTCTTCTAAGGGTTTATAGTTTTACCTTTTGCATTTAGGTAATTGATTTATTTTCAATTATTTTATGTATGATGTAAGAGAGTGGCTAAAACGTAGCTTTTTAAAAAACATTTCCAATACCATTTATTAAAATAATATTCTTATTTACCACTGAATTTTTTAATACCCTTGATGATTAATTGGGTTTAAATGTATAAGGGATTGTTTTTGGACTCTCTACTCTATTCTATTAATCTGTATGTCTATCCTTACACCAGTATCATACAGTCTTGATTACTGTCACTTTGTAGTAAGTTTTGAAATCAGGAAATGTGATTTCTCCAACTTTATTTTTGTCTTCAATATCACTTCAGCTATTCCAGGTTCTTTGCATTTTCACATGAATTTTAATATCAACTCGTCAATTTCAGAAAAATGGGTTGCTGGGATTTTAATAGGAATTGCATTTGATCTGTACATCAATATGGAGAGTATTATCTATTATCATCTTACTAAGATTAAATCTTTTGATCCAGGGGTATGGAATGTCTTTTCATTTATTTGTGATTTAATTTATTTTAACAATATTATGTAGTTTTCAGGGTGCAAGTTTTGCTCTTATTTTGTTAAATTTATTCATAGGCATTTTATCCTTTTGTTGTTGTAAATGAAATTGCTTTTTAAATTTCATTTTCCAATTGTTCATTGTTAGTGTATAGAAATACAATTAATTTTTGTATATTGATCCTGTATTCTACAATCTTGCTAAAGTTATTTATTTTAATAGCTTTTTAAGTGAGTTCCTTAGAACTTTTTTTATATACAGCATCATGCCCCATCTGCAAGTAGATTTAAATTTACTGTTTTTTTCAATCTGTATGCCTTCTTTTATTTTCTTGCCCAATTTTCTTGCCAGAACTTTCTCTATAAGGTTGAATAAAAGTGATGAGAGTGAACATTCTGCCTTGTTCCTGATTTTATGAGGAACGCATTCAGTCTTTCTCCTCTTATATATGAAAGCTGTAGGGTTTTCATAGATTCTATTTATCAGGTTGAGGAAGTTTCCTTATTTTCCTAGTTTGTTGGGTATTTTCATCATAAAGGGATGTTGGAGTTTATAAAATGTGTTTTTTCTGTGTTGATTGAGATAAGCATGTACTTTAGTCTAAGATTAAAAGATAATTTCTGGAGATAGAAAAAGGCCTGCTATATACCTACTATGTAACAAATGTTATTTAATCTTTACTCAAGACTGTGATTGAGACATTCATCAGTTTTGCAGTTGTAGAGTAGGGGAAAAGAAGCATCTAATATTTTTAGATATCATCCCTGATTTTTTGGGGTTTTTTTTGAGTCACAGTCTCACTTTGTCACCCAGACTGGAGTGCAGTGGCCTGCTCATAGTCACTGCAACCTCGACCTGGTGGGCTCAGGTGATCCTCCTGTCTCAGTTTTTCAAGTAGCTGGAACTACAGGCATGTGCAACCATGCCCAGTTAATCTGTTTGATTTATTGTAGAGATGAGGTCTCCCCAAGTTGCCCAGCCTACTCTCAAACCTATGGGCTCAGGCAGTCCTCTTATCTCGGCCTCCCAATGTACTGAGATTATAAGCATAAGCCATCGTGCCCGGCCATCCCTGATTTTTTTATTTATATAAAACACAAGATAGAGTTAAGTAGAATGCCTGAAAGAGAACTAAGAGGACATTTACAAACTGCATGGTCCATATGATAGAAACTTTTTATTTTAAAGAAATAAAATAAAACATAAGTATAAAGAATGAGCTTGATAACTGGTAAAATACTAGAAAATGTAGCACCTATTGACTTTCTTCTCTTCTTGTCTTTGCTTTTCCTTTGCCTGATCTTGTGAAGTTCTTTCTCTTTCTCTCTCAGTCAAGTGTGTGTGCACAGTAACTAACCTTTGGCTCTATTTTGGGGTGGAGAGTGTATCACTACTTTTAGTTCATAATGGTTTTCACAGTGGGCCACACTGTTACCACCCTTAAGCCTCATTGGAGGAATCAGATGGCTGGTATACTTGAACTGCCAAGACAATGACAATAAAATTCATAAAATGTGGGGAAATTATATTTTATTCCTTTATTATATTTCAATTCTGGCAGTGTCATTAAATAATGGAGACTTCAAAAGCTGATTGAAATTCACAAGTTATTGAGATTCTGTGTCATTGTTCTCATTCTTCATTGTTAAGTAATTAAGCCGTGATCATCTCAAACACAAACACTTAATTAGTGTCTTCTGATGACACTACAGTTTTTGCTTTAACAAATTAGAAAACATATTAATGTTAAACTGATGTAATTATCTGTTTCTTGTTTTGCTTTTATGTTTTGATGGTACAGTATCTGATCATGTTTGAATTGTCCAGTTGATGTGAATTTCTAATATTGGGTTCTTACCTTGATGGTCTTTTTGTGTGTAACTTTTCATGCTGCTTGTTTAATATGTTTCTTACTCTTTTAATCATGCTTTAATAATATCTCATGTGCCAATAATGGGTTTGGTAGCTTCATTACTAACTTTTTAGTGCAAATTTACAGATATATGTATATGAATATAAGACACACAGTATGGTTTATTATTTGACATACTTAGGCATATCTTTATAAAGTCTGATGTACTCTTTTTTTTTTTTTTTTGAGTTGGAGTCTCACTTCGTTGCTCAGACTGGAGTGTAGTGGCCGCTGCCAGCCACCGCAGCCTCGACCTGCTGGGCTCCGGCGATCCTTCCGCCTCAGCCTTCCATGTCTGATGCACTCTTAACAAAATACTTATGTTTACGAGTTTATCAGTGGTTCCTAGTTAGGGATGATTTTGTGCCCCCCTTCTCCTCCAGAGGACATTGGCAGTGTCTGGAGTCATTCATCCTCACAACTGGAGGGGTGCTGCTGGCATCTAGTTGGTGGATGCCAGAGATGCTGCTCAATGTCCCACAACGCACAGGACAGCCCACAGAACAAATGCTTATCTGGCCCAAAATACCAGTAGTACTGAGGTTGAAAAATCCTCTAAATAAATGTCTTGGTGTTTTAGAGCAATAATTTTTTGAGGTACTTTTATAGCTAGCAAAGAATGCTTGCATTTAGGGAGACTGAAAAAACAAAAATGCCGTAAACTCCACTTTGCTTTTGTAATGCATGTTAACTTTTCCAGGAGCTTTCTTTCACATAGAATGTCATATAATTTCTATATTATTTCTGTGACGTAGAAATGGGAGACTTTCCAAATAAATATGCCTTTTTTTTTTTTTTTTACAGATGCAAGACAGATACAGAATTTAAGTGGTTATCGTAAGGTTACATGGCTGATTAGTGATTCCAGTTCCCTGTCTGATGGAAAGAACAGAACTAAGGGGCTGACTTTTTATAATCCTAGGAAAAAACCAAGCTAAAAGTGCTAGTGTTCAAAAAGACTACTCTCTCTTTTCTCCTCATCTTCCATCTCCTTAGTAATATAAAAAAAATCCCAGAAGAATAATTTCATCAGTCTATTACTAAGCATTTAATAATCTCATATCATCACTTATGTAAACTTAAAATTTATATTTAGCATTAATTATGGTATGCAAGTGAAATATACTTCAAATTGATCCTTTAAATTCTGCTGATAAGGTTGAGAAACTGAAACATGTCAAGAAATATAAACTTTCTATGCTTTTCCTCTGAAAGTCCTAATGCCTCCTCTTTTAGGCATTAAACAATAAATGTATTTATAACAGAATGTCATCAGTCAGGTTAGAGATTTAAATTAGAAATAGAACAGACACTGATGTTTAATACTGTGATGTTAACCTTGCATAATTATGTCAGTGATTTTTGGAATAGTTGACCTAGAGAAAACATCCACTGGCATTTTCATTCAAAATTTTTCTTCTACTGTTCTACTATTTTGGTCAGGAACTAAGGTATTTAAGCTCTGACTTGGAGACTGTTAATATTATAAAATAACATATTCTGTTTTAATAATTCAGATAATTAACTTTAAATGAAGTAGAGCTATCATCTAAATTTTCTTTGTATAAATATTGGTGATTCTGAAGAAATTCTATTGGAATGTTTGCTAACAACTTGTACAATCTTTTTCAGTCTGTCACCCAAGGTGGAGTGCTGTATGCAGTGGCACAGATCCGCCACTGAAGCCTTGACCTCCTGGACTTAGGTGATCCTTCTGTCTTAGCCTCCTGAGTAGCTGGGATAACAAGCCTGTGCCACCACAACTGGCTAATTTTTATTTTTTAAGAGATGAGGTCTTGCTATGTTGCCTAAGCTGGTCTTGAACTGCTGGACTCAAATGATCCTCCTGCCTCAACTTCCCAAAGTGCTGGGATTATAGGCATCAACCATCACTCCTGGTCAACTTCCACAAACATTTAAAAGTATATACATAGGGACGAGTTGCAAAGCCATCCATCCTACTTTAGGCATCTTGTTCATCTGCCAGTCAAGGATTTCCCGAAATTTAGAGATTTTACTGATTGTAGTAAAGATTTGTTCTGGATATTCCTGAATTTCTGCCAAATATCTAGCGCTGAGGATATGCCAAAGAGGCACAGTGGTGTTAAACATATTTTCTGCAATTAAACATTTTGCTAGTTAGGTAGTAGATTGGGATAAATTCTGGAGAGATGAAGGTAGCCCAGCAACAGAGTGAAAGAACTGTCATTGATGAGTAACCAATACAAAGAAGACATTCCTAAGAATGTGCATCTTAGTGGTAGGTGAGCAGAAAGCTGAAGGAAAGATAAGAGGATAAGAAATCAGGTGGTAAAATCACCCCACAGAAGTATTTTCAGGTTGCTTGAATGACTAGGAAGAGAGTTGTGATCAAAACTCACCGCATTATTTATTGAAGTAGTGTGTTGAAAATGGAGGAATTATTGGTGAATACTTATATTCTCACAGTTGTTCTTAATTCAGGTTGTACATTTTAGTTACCAGGGCAGCTTTTAAATGTATGGATGATTGCACCCCTACCTAGAGATTCTTATTTCATTGCATCTAGAGTCCAGTGAAATTGCTATTAACAAGCAAATAAAGACTAGTTCATAATGCTGACATACAGAAAACCAAGGATCCAAGGGCATTAGAAAATATCTGATAGCATCTCATGAACTTTGCCAAATTGGAAGATGTAGTGTATGCTTTATGGTAATAACTTTACAAGTCTGAGACTTTACAGTAGAGCTATATGATTTGGGGGGCAAGATTCTATTCTTTGGGAAAGAACAAGAAAAAGCCAGTAAAATTTTACTCTTGATCTCCTACTTATCCCAGGAGCCTTAGGGGACCCAGTATATAATGATTAGGGAAGTCACATAGAGTTAATCATCTCACTAGTTCCTAATTTACTGAATCACCTTTAGGGCATATAATTGACTAAGATATTTTTGAGGCATCAAGTTCTAACTCAGCATAAATAGAAACTAATTGCAAATGAGCTTAAAAAACAAAGTGATTAATATTTAGGATGTCTACATTACACAAATGCATCAATTTAAGTTCTTGTGACAGAAAATGACTTCCAGAGATGAAAAGAATTCTATTCTCTGGCAACCAGAACAAAGCCCTATCAATGGCACAACAGTCACTGCTCAGTATCAGAACAAGAGAGAAATATATATGATTATAAGTATATATATGAATAAAGAAGCTTTCAAATATGGATTTGTGAATGATAAGCCACCACACAGTCCTGGGGATGTGGAATGAAGAAGATGATTGATCAATGTAATAACTCAAGAACACATAGGATACAGTAACAAATAGCTGGAAGACAGGAGAGTTATTATTTTTTTGGGGGGAGTACAATTTTGATCTCCTACTGTCCTAAATCTTTGATAAATCTGCCTTTGATAAATTCACTGATTAGAGACACAAGTTAACATAGAGGAGACAATTTATTTAATATATCATCATTTTGATAGGAATATACTTAGACATGCAAATTATTTAACAAAACTATATTCTTTGAGATAACTTTAAGACTAGCTTTAAAGGAGTTAAGTGAGGAGAGCAAGTACTGTATCATAATAATGTTAATTTTGTTGAAGTATAGCCATCCTTACTGTCTTATACACACAAATAAATTTGCTGTTAAAAGTTGTTTATAGGCTGGGCTTGGTGGCTCAGCCTGTAATCCCAGCGCTTTGGGAGGCCGAGGTGAGTGGATTGCTTAAGCCTGCGGGTTCAAGACCCGCCCGGGCAACTTGGCGAGACCTCATATCTGCAATAAATTAAAAAAAAAATTAGCTGGGCTTGGTAGCGATCGCCTGTAATTCCGGCTACTCGAAAGGCTGAGGCGGAAGGATCGCAGGAGCCCAGCGGGTGGAGGCTGCGGTGGCCGGGAGCGTACCACTGCACTCCAGTCTGGGCGATGGAGTGAGACTCCTACTCAAAGAAGAAGAAGAAAAAAAAGTTTATAGATTGTTTTTCTCATGCCTAAAATATAACTTGTTAAAATTAAAAATAGGAAACTTTAAAATTGTATAAGAAATTTCTAGTTTCCAATGGTCATTTGAGTTCCCTTACTTAATTCTCATCTTTCTAAAATTGTTAATGCAATCAAAAGAAATTGAAAAATTAAAAACCCCACAAAGATTATATCTGTAGTAGAAATGGAGAGAAAAAGATCTGTGAAAAACTCAGTTCAACAGTGTCTCTAAAAAATGTTTTTCCAAATCCAAACCAAAGACTTGAATAAGAAGTGGACAGTGAATAGAAGTTAAATCTTACTTTTCCTAAAGACTCAGAAAATAGTTTCAGTGAATGAGACCATGTCATAAAAGACCAATGAGATTTTTATTTTAAAAATGTGGGATACAATTCAGGAGCGTAGGTACGTACGTAGTCATGAACAGGTAAAGTGTGGGTACCTTATTTATGTTATGTGCCACCTTCCTCCCCTGGCAGTGTCCCACTACTGCCAATTCCTTTTGTATAGTATTATGATAAATGATCAGGGTCTACTTATGAGTGAGTACATGTGGTACTCAGATCTTTGTTTCTGTGATAAATCACTGAGTATTATAGACTATAATTCCATCCAGGTTGCTGTGAAATTCATAATTTTGTTTTTCTTTATGGCTGCATAATATTCCATCATGTAAATGGACCACATTTTATTTCTCCAGTTTACCCTCCGTGGGCAGCACAGTTGGCTCCATGTTTTTGCTACTGTGAATAATGCTGCAATAAACGTGTGTGCAGGTATCTTTTTTATAGAGTGATTTGAGTTCTTCTGAGTATATTCCCAGAGGGGGGATTGCTGGATCGTATGAAAGACCGACTTTTAGATCTTTTAGAAATTGCCAAACTGTTTTCCACAGAGGTTGTGCTAGTTTGCATTCCTACCAACAGTGTAGAAGTGTTCCCTTTCCCCCACATTCTCTCCAACATTTACTGTTTTTCTAATTATTGATGATGGCTATCCTGACTGGAGTTAAGAGAATAATAACATTCCTTATTAGTGAAAGTGTGATGACAATAAGTACACACGAACACAATTGATAAATGAAAATTGGTACAAATTTTCCTGAAGAAAAATTGGGACTTTTTATCAAGGAATTTTAAATGCTTATAATCTTTGGTTTAGTAATTTTACTTTTGGGAAATTCCTCCATGAATTTTAATAACTATTATGATATAAAAATAATGAGATTTAATTGGTGATAAAAAGGAAATACTTCATTTTTATAGAAATTTCATATTGTGTTTGTTATAGCCTTTGAGAATCTGAAGGAAATATTTCTTTTTGCCATGTGGGATACATTTTATATTCAGCTATAATTCATTAATATTTTATTTCCATAATAATATGTTAGGTGTAGAGACAAGAGTACACACAGGAGACATTATTAGATGGAATGAAATTAAAATAAATAACCCAATGTAAATTGTGTATGTGATACAATTTGCATCAGGAGATCAGTAGGGAGAGAATTTAAAGCTATCTGGAGAGTCGACTCATTCTGCCCTCTTGAAAGAAGTGAAATAAGCTTGGGTTTTAAGACTAGTAAGATTGGATTCAACCGATAAGAGGAGTTGCTTAGATGCAGATTTTAATGACTCATGAGGGGACAACTAAAGCAGTTGGTATAATTAGACCTTGTTCTCATATGAGGAAGAAGAAAAATTCAAGGTCTGAACTATGGTAAACTAAGAAGAAGAATTCACAAATTCTACTATGAATTCATACTCTGTAATGGAATAGATGTCAGGAAATTATTGTGGTTTCTGAATGAGTGGAGAAATGAGATACGAGTAGCATTTTAATATATTTATTCCATGCAGGAGGTACTAAGTGAAAAGACTGGTGACCAGGACAGCAGAGACGAAGCAATTGGCCTATGCTAGAAATAGGATGAGGGAAGCCTTGCCAGCGTGGTGGCTGGGAGAGCATTCAGTAAGTCTCCAGTCGTATTTACTACACCAAAAGGGGAAGACCAGAGAGAATCTTGTGTTTCTAAACTGGGGAGAGGAGGTAATGAGAAACCAGTCTGAAGAGAGGGGGACATGAAGATTATAGAGAGCTGTAGTCTTTCCTAGGAAATGTGAGAAAGAGTAAAATCCACAGTAGAGTTTTCAGCTGACACAGTTTCTGAGTTATTAATATGGCCCATTTAATCTACGATGGCAGCAGTGATAAATTGCTGGATACCACATGAAAGAACACATTGATAAACATTTTGTTTACTGTATTAAATCTCAAGCAACTCACCTCTCATTGTCCCTCATTCCCTATGCTTTGCTTTGGTTATCTGGACTACAGAATTGACAATATGTTCTTTGATATTCATTCTTAACTTGTCCTTCACATTTCATGAACAGGGTTATCTACCAAAGTACAAATGTGGCTGCTGTGACTGAAGATGCTGTGTCTCCATTCTGGATTCAGAAACTATACCACCTAGGATCACTTTCTTCCTAGTTTTTCTAAAGTAAATTATTTCTAAATAATTTTAGACTTATAGAAAATTTGCAGAAATATTACTGAAAGTGCTCTTAAAACTGTAACCCAGTCTCCTCTAAGGTTAACAACTCACATAACCATAGTATCAAAAGGAAAGACATGAACTTTGGTACAATGCTACTAATTAAACTACAGACTTTGTTCTCATCTCATTAGTATTTCCACTACTTTTTTTAGGTTACAAAATCCAATCCAGAATTCCATTTTCACTGAGCTGTCATTTCTCCTTAGTTTATTCCATGTTGTGACAGTTTCTCAGTCTTTCCTGGAGTTTATGACCATGACGTTTTTGAAGAGTAGTCAGTTATTTTGTTAAATATTCCTCAGTTTAGGTTTGTCTAATGTTTTCTCATGATTAAGATTGCCCATTTGGGGCAAGAATACCACAGAAGTAATACTGTGCCCTTCTCAGTGCAACATGTCAGGGTGAATATGATGATTATGTATCTTATTAATACATTTATATTCAATTTTCTATGTATCTCTTTGTGCATACAGAAAAACCATGAGTTCATACTGATAACCCATTTCAACTCAGCACCACAGCACAGGGTTTGTTCTAGCCTTCCCCCTTTTGTTATTTGCAACTTATTTATTTAACAATAAGAAACCATTTTGTATATATATGAAATGCAACTGGTAACATGCCCTATGAACAGACTACAGTTTTCATGTATGATTCTTTTTATCTTTAGCCTTGCAGTATCCAGTCAAAATACTGTTTTTTTCTAATATGAACATTTAGTGCTATACATTTTCCTCTACAGATTACTATGACTATCCCACAAATTTTGATACGTTTTATTTTCTCCAGTAAAAAGTATTTTTAAATGTCCTTTGAGACTTTTTGTTCCAACCGTAGGTATTTTTTAGTGTTTTGTTTAGTTTCTCACTGTATGGAACTTTCCAGATGTTTCTGTTATTTACTTCTAGTTTAATTTCATTATATCCTGAGAACATACTTTGTACTATTTCTATTCTTTTGAATCTGTTGACATTTGATTTATTGCTCATGATATCATTTATTTTGGTGCATCCTTCATGTATACTTAAAAATAATGTTTATGTTGCTGTTGTAGAGTGAAATGTTTTATAAATGACAATTATGTTATTGGTTGATAGGGCTGTTCAAGTCTTGTATATCCTTACTAATTTTCTAACAATCAGTTCTGTCAATTACTGAAAGAGTAGTCTTCAAGTCTCCAGCTATAACTGTTGATTTGTCAGTTACATCACTTTTTGCTTTATGCAATTTGAATCTCTGTGTTATGTATCATGCACCCAATTAGGATTGTTATATCTTTTTGGAGAATTAAACTTTCTATCTTTATTTGTTATCTGTCTTTACTCCTGAGTATATCCCTTGTTCTGAAGAAATATTCTGTTTGTCTCATGTTAATACAGCTACTGCAGCTTATTTTAGTAAGATGCATCATTTTCCATCCTTTTACTTTTATTTATGTCTTTATATTTAAAATAAATTTTTTGTATATAGCAATTAAGTCTTGTTTTTACATACAGCTTGAAATTTTCACTCTCTTAATTGATGTTTTTAGACCATTCACATTTTTGTGTTCATTGATATGGTTAAATTCAAGTCTGCCATCTTGCTAACTACTTTTTATTTATTACATCTATACTTTGTTCCTTTTTTCCCTTTTTTCTCCTGTCTCTGGGTTTAGTTGAGATTTTCATTAATAATTATAGTTTGCCTTCATTATTCAGTTATTATTTATACCTTTTTGTTAAAGTGTTATGGTGATAGTCTAGGATTTACAATATTCAAACATTTTGATCATATTTTATCTTCAAATAATACTCTGCTTTATGTGTAGCATAAGAACATTGCAAGTTTGTTCAGTTTGTTTCCAATTCCTTTCTCCCACCCTTTGTGCCATTGTTTTCATAATTTTACTTTTGCATGTGCAATAGTTGTTGTGCTTGGAAATGGGCATGCCTTTCATTCTGCTAAGATTTTTAGCAGGAAAATTTCAGTTATAATCTGACCACATATTGTGTTAGTTTGTGGTTTGTTATTGCTACAGTTATGTTTTAGGCACCACTGGCTTCAAATGCCTCTAACAATACTTTGTGTTTAGGGTGGGACTGGTTTTCAAGTGTTTTTTTCAATGCCCTCAACTTTGGGTCCTCTCTGTCTTCTATGTTCATATGCTGTGTCTCAGAGAGGTCTCTTGTTTCTTCCTTCTTGTAACTACTAAGGCATTATTGCACTGCCTGCACTATAAAGGATGCTTTCTCCTTATTCTATTTTTTTTTCAGTCCGGGTAGAGGTCTGTGGATTAAAAGTCTGCACGATGGCTTAAAAGTGCCCCAAATGTGTGGTGCTGTGGGTTCCACATACTGTTGCTAGCTCACATTCTGTGTCCAACAATTCATTAATTATTCTAGCAACTTCTTATAGATGTTCAGCTGCATCTCTCAAGTAAGAAAATGTTTCGGGTGCCGTCTTTCCTTATAATTCATGCTAGTTGGGTGTTTTATGACTTCAGCTCTTTTATGGATCCAGGAAAAGACATGAAATTACAGTTTGTCTTACTTGCTTGCTGCTGTTGAGTGTGGAAGCAATACTTTTTTTCTGACTCTTTACATCTTTGTGTGGAAAGCAAAGCGTTCCTTTCCTGTTTGATCAACTATAATGGATCCAACTCTCTGGATTGTGTCCTTACATAGTTCAGTCTGGCCTCAGAGGCAAATTGGAGAGGCAGCCTCAGAGTTATAACATAGCAAAAGAGCAGGATAATCAATTTCCCCAGCTGATTTTGGTTTGGGTGAAAGATGTGGGTTCTAAAGTTGGAAGCCATACCTTATTTAGTGGTGAAGAGAATATCTAGGAATTAAAAATGAGTGTATAATTCTAAATGGGCTTCCTTGGCTGATGCATAGGTGGTTAGTGGTTGAGTAAGACTTACTGAACATAAAGGTAAAGCAATATTGCTGGTGGGAGCCGGTGTTTCTTCTCACTTTAGGCAAGTTCAGCATACAGGGATGCCCTTTTAGGCCACTCAGGTTAATGGATGATGAAGCAGGAGAGTTATTGAAAGTGGTTAATAGTCATAAGTCTAAAATTAATGACAAATTGGGCTCAGGGTTTTATAGTGCTTCCCAAATGGTTATAGAAATGGGATTCAATTCAATAAATAGTTATATATGTATAAATATAAATATAAGAAAGAAAATTTGAAATAAAAGAAAGCATAAGGAGAACTACCACCAAGGGAAAGTACGTCTTAACACTTTAAATGTATTTTTTCTCTATGTCTTATATGTTCATAATTTGTAGCCTGATTTTTGAAGCTTATAAGCATCTTTGTATGCTTAACTATTTTCAAGACCATTCTTTATATGACTGTATTGTAATTTATTTAGCTACCTTCACAACTTTGGATACTTAAGTTGCCTTAAGTTTATTTTACTAGTATAAATATAATTACAACGAACATCTTTCACCAAGCTCTGAACATTTCTGATTATTTTTCTAGATAAATTCCTAGAAAGTAGGTTTATCAGGACGGAGGGTTTGCTCAGTTATAGACTTTTGATGCTTATTGCCAAGTAAACTTTCAGAAAGATCATACAACTTACTCTTCCCTTGGGATTATATGAAGTGTCTGTTTCTCAAAGAAGAGTTTCTCTACCTAATTTTTCATTATCATGAAGGAGGCTAGAGAAGGAAGAAACAGAGAAAAATGTAGTTTTTTTCATGATAAAGGAAGATTGAGGGCTAGTTTTATGGGTTTGTTTGTCAATAATTTCTAATTGAAAATACAGCTGAGAGCATATTTTTGAGAAGTGAAATGATAGATACAATTTGACAATCTGTGTATTTTAAACTTCCACTTAAAAATAAAAATAAATTAAGCATTCTTTGAATTAGAACTTAAAAGTTATTTGAACCCCTTAAATATTCAGGCATTTTCTCACTTTCTAATGTAATTTGAGAAGTACCTCTTTTCTCTTTTCATTTGTCGGGGTCCTTCATCTGACTTGGGTCCTGGCTCAAGAGCCTACAGCTCCTGAAGTTATTTCTGTTTTCCCCAAATGTGGCAGTTGTTCAGTCACTCTTAGAATTGCATATGGAAGCTATAATTAACACTTTTGCTTTTTGGCATAAAGCATGCTGTTTTATTGTTTTATGCACCTATATGTCTTACTATGCTTAACCAACCACACTTCAAACACAAGGTTGGCATCTTGGAATTTTCCTGTTTCTTCAGGGATGAGCCCAGTGGCTTACATCAGGGCAGTTTGTTGATCATTTGTTGTTGATAATGGTAAATGCCAGAAGAGCAGGGGAAATACAGTTTTAAAATTATTTATTTTATTTTTATTGTAAAGATGTGGGGTACTATTCAGGGTTGGGTGTACAAATGGTCATTGTGTAGGTTAAGTTTGGGCCTCACTTCAGTCACTACTTCACCTGGTTTGAGATCAGTACCCTTACTGATCAAGTGTGACCTTCTCCCTCCCCTGGAAGTTCCCCATTACTGCCATTCCTCTTCTGTAGTATTACAATAATAATTCAGGGTCTGCTTATGAGTGAGCATGTGGGACTCAGTTCTTTGTTTCTATGACAGATCATTCAGAAATATAGACTCTATGGTTCTAAGTCCATCCAAGTTGCTGTGAAGTTCATAATTTGTCCTTCTTTATGGCTATATAATATTCCATTGTGCATATGTATCATATTTTTTTAATCCTGATCTCTTTTGATGGGCAGTACAGTTGGATCCATGTTTTTACTACTGTGAGTAATGCTGCAAGTATGTGGAGGTTTTTTTTTTTTTTTTATAGAGTGATTTGTGTTCCTCCAGGTATATTTCCAGAAAGGAGGTTGGGGGTCAAATGGAAGGTCAATTTTTAGATCTTTTAGCAATTGCCAAATGTTCAAGGGTTTGTATCATGAAGGTATGCTGGATTTTATTGAAAGTTTTTTCTGCATCTAATGATATAATCATGAAATTTTTGTTTTTACATCTGTTGATGTATTGAATTATGTTTGTGGTCTTACAGATATTGAACCAACCCTACATTCAGGGATGAAGTCTACTTGGTCATGGTGGATGCTTTTTGAGATGTGTTGTTGGATCTAGTTTGCAAGAATCTTACTGAGAATTTTTGTACCTATGTGCATCAAATATGTTGGCCTGTAATTCTCTTTCTTTGTTGGATCTTTTTCCGGTTTGGGTATCAATATGATATTAGCATCATAAAATGATTTTGTAAGAGTTTTATCTTTCTTGATTGCCTGTAATACTTTCAGTGGGATTGTTATCAGCTCTTCCTTGTATGTTTTGCAGAATTCCATCTGAATTCTACAAGGATTTTTTTTTTTTTTTGTAGAAAGCCATCTGATACAGGGATTTTTTTTCTTGTAAGTAGTTTTCTTATGACAAAGTCAATTTTCTGGGCTGCTATTGATCTATTCAGGGTCTCAATTTCTTCTTGTTTCAACTCTGGAAAGTTGTATGATGTCAGAAAGTCCTCTGTTTCACTTATGTTTTCGAGTGTGTTTCCATACAATTGTACATAGTAATCTCTGATAATCTTTTGTTGGTGAGTTGTGAATTGATCTTTTGCATTTCTGATTGTGTTTATTTGGACTTTTTCTTGGTCATTCTACCTAAGCTTCCATTAATCTTGTTTATCATTTCAAAGAACCATGTTTTTATTTCATTGATTTTTTTTCTATTATACTTTTGTTTTCTATGTCCTGTATTTGGGTTTTTATTTTGGTGATCTGGATTCTTCTGCTGAACTTAGGCTTTGGTGGCCTTGCTTTTCCAGTTCCCTTAGGTGATTTGTTAGGCTACTAACTAGTGATCTTTTCATTTTATTCATATGTGTTCATAGAGATATCAATTCCCCTATTAGTACTACTTTCATGGCATCCTAGAAATTTTGGTAAGAGGTTTTTTCATTTTCATTTGTTTTCAGGAATCTTTTAATTTCTGTTTTGATTTCTGTGTTGGCCAGAGGTTGTTCAGCATCTTACTATTCAGTGTCCATGTCTTTGTGGGTTTTAGAGGAACTTTGTTGGTGTTGATATTTATTTTTACTCCATGATAAAAGGTGCAAGGCAGTATTTCAATCTTATAAAATTTGCTTATGCTTGATTTATGGCTGAAGATGTGGTCAATTTTAGAATACATTCCATGTAGTGATGTGTAGAACATATATTCTGTGGTTGTTGAGTGGTGTTCTGTAGGTGTCTATCATGTCCATTTGATCAAGTGTCAAGTTGTGGTTCTGCATCTCCTTGTTGATTTTTTTGCCTTGATAATGTGTCTAGGGTTGGTAGTAGGGTATTTAAGTTCCGAGCTATGATAGTGTTAGAGTCAATATCCTTTTTTAGTTTACCTAGAAGCTGCTTTAAAAAAGTTGGTGCTCCTATATTGGGTGCATATATGATTAGGATGGATATTTCTTGTTGATGGATTGAAACTTTTATCATTATGCAGTGACCTTCCTTATCTTTTTAAATCTTTTCATAGCTTAAATAATATTTTGTCTGATATTAAGATTGCAACTCCTGCTTTCTTTTGTGTTTCATTCATCTGAACATTTGTTTTCCATCCTCTTACTTTGTGTCTATGAGTGTCTTTTCTGGTGAGAAGAGTCTCCTGGAGACAGCACATTGTTTTGTCATTCTTTAAATTCAGTTTGCCATTCTGTGTCTTTTCAGTGGTGTATTTAGTCCATTCACATTCGGGCTAATTATCAAGATGTGAGTTTATCCCTGTCATGAGATTCTTATAAAGTTTGTTTTTGTTGTTTGTTCATTTGTTTGTTGCTTTCTTTCATTTTTGGGCTGAGTTATATCTGTTCTCAATCTTTGTTCTGCTTTCTATTTTCTTTCATCTGTGTTTATTACTTTCTTAAGTGATTCTTGTAGAGCTGGTCTGGAGGTGGTATAAACTCTTAGGGATTGAATGTCTGGGAAGGACTTTAATTCTCCATTGTTGATGAAGGTTAACTTAGCTGGATAGGAAATTCTTGATTGAAATTGTTTATCTTTGAGAACTTTGAAAATTGGACTCCAGTCACTTCTAGCCTGTAGTGTTTCTGTAGATAATTTTGCTGCTATTCTAATTGGTCTTCCCATTTTTTTGTTTTATACCTACTTTGTATAAGGAAACTACTGTGTGTCTAGGAGTTGGTCTTCTCATTTGATGTCTTGCAGGAGTTCTCTGAATTTTTTTTGTGTTTGAATGATCACATCTCTGATGAGATGAGGGAAGTTCTTGGATAATTTCATGGAATGTTTGCTCCAGGGTGGTCTCTGTCTCTCTATCTGCCTCAGGGATTCCAATTAATCTTAAGTTTCACCTCTTGATATAATTACACATCTCTTGGAGGATTTGTTCCATCTTTTAAAACTTCTTTTCTATGTTTTTAACAATTTGGCTTAGTTCCATATTTTGGCCCTCAAACTCTGAAGCTCTTTCTTCTGCTTGGTTAATACTACTTTCCATGCTTATCAGTTTGTTATTTATTTTGTTCACTGTATTCTATATTATTATCATCTCAGTTATTTACTCCTTTATTCTTTCCTCTTGTCTCTTCTCATTTCTATTTATTTTCTCTTTTAATATCTTGATATCTGTGTTTGTATGAGTTCCATAGTCTGTGTTCTCAGCTTCTATTTTCCCCAGTGTCTGTAGTGGACCACGTTCTTCCATTGATTCGTCTTCATTTGTGGAGATTTTCCTCTCCCTTTTTTAGTTCTGTTGTTCAGCGATGGGGGGATAGATTTCACTTCTGTTTGCTCAATCCCGAATTCTTCCTTATGTAGATGCTCTGAGTTTATTCCATTTTGAAGTTGGGCCAGTGGTGGGCAGACTGTGCTTTTTGAAGTTTTGATTTGGTGACATTTATAAAAGCAATTTCATTGATAGGACTAGAGGCCTAATGGAATTGTGCTGAAGGAAGAAAGTTGATCAAGAAGTCACAGACAAGAACATGGGCAATTCCTTCAGAGGGTCTTTTCAGCCACAGAGTAATGAGAACCCCAGTAGTGGTGGAAGGTGAAGTTAGACAGTCCTCTCTGGCAGGCTGAAAACACCAAAGAAACTGCCAAATAAGGGGTTTATCCTGAGGTTTCTTGAATCTCTTGACAACACCTTTTGCTCTCATACTACCAGGTACTCAGAACAATCTCCAGTCCATGAATAAACCTGCTGTAAGGATGACACCTTGTTTCAACTACTCAGTACTGGCAAAAGCAGACACAAATGCTCACATTCTACTACACTGCCCCATCCTGGACAATAATTTCCATTTTTCTCATTATTTCATCCCCATGACTTTCATGCTGTTTGAAACAGCTGAAGCTCAGTAAAATTTCTGAATTAATAAGTGAACAAATAGATTTATTATGAATTTAGTATAGGAAGGTCAACTTCTGAGTGAATATGATGTACTTTATTTTTCCTTGCAGCAACTTCCTTAGGAATAAAGGAAATGACCATTTTCCTCTCTCCCAGGGAGTCTAGTCCATTAAATTCCTAGTGCTTGAGTTTTCCTTTGCCACAAATATCTTCTACTTTGATGATACTGGCAAGATGGTGTGGAATCTTAAAAAAAGGCTTGTATGCTTTGTGTGTGTATATGTGTATGTGTATGTGTGTATTTTCCAAAAGAGAGAAGAAGAAGCCAATCTGGGCTTACAGTATTGAAAGAAGAAAAAACGTTTTATCCTCTAGGAGTTAGAAGAGAAAAAGGTTGTAGGTTTCTTGGGAGGTGGAGGCCTAAACCCACTTAGATGCTGCAATTCTGGATGTCAGGCCCAGAGGAGGCCTATGAGGACATAGCTGTGTACCCATGGCAAGACATTGTGCAAAAGTGAGTGAAGCTGCCAGGGATCTGCCCATCAACAAATAGTGTTTGTTGACTTGGAACACAGATGGCACAGCAACTTGGACAGATGGTGAAAGATGAGGGCTTCACAGTGGCCTGGTATGGTCTCAAAGAGCAAATGGCATCGGTGGCAGACACAGACTGAGGTTCTTCCCTGTTCAAGAACTGAAAGACTAGAAAGTTAGTTTTTATCTATTTGTCTGTATCTATCTATCTATCTATCTATCTATCTACCTATCTATCTATCATCTATCTGTATCCATCCACCTATCATCTATCTTTTTGGGAATTCTAGGGAGGATTTAGAGCCCAAACTGACTAATATCAGTCTCCCTGTCAATTTTAGTGGGAAGGAACTTAAACTACGAATTAAGTTGAGAAAATGAAAGGATTGTAATGTAACATGGACCTTGTGGGTCTCAGAGTAATCCATGCCTCATGTAATTGTTTTGTTTTTTGTAGTCACATCTACCAAGGTCTCCCAGGGTTAGGAGGTTCTTAACACAGATCATAGGGTGTTCTTATCTAATAAGCCATCTGCTGACAAGAGGAACACTCCAGCTTCCAGTCCAACTTTCAGTCTGGGAATGCCAATGTTTCTGGGATAATTCTGAAGCTTTAATGCTTTTAAATTATTGCTGCTGACCTTAGTTTCCCTTTTGGCTGTGTGGAGCAGTATTGAGTGAATGCATGCTAGGGTGTGTCACCATTTCCATTGCAGGGTCTAATTTTCACTATCAATGTGTGCTGTGGGATATTTTAGTAAGTATTCTTCCAGCCTTTACATTTAACATTACAAAATGTTTGATAGTCAGCTTTTGATTTAGACCAGCTGTTTAGCTTAAGTTTAAATTACCTTTTCAAGTGTTTACTTATTAAGTATGTGCAAATTTACTTATTAAGTATGTGCAAATTGTATTTAGGATGTAGGTGACGAGTTCTTGCTAGCATGCTTCCATCGAGCTCCCCTTTCTTTTGTCTTTATATTCTCTCCCCCACAACTGATAAATGAGATTCTCTGTGCATTGCTGATTACAAAGGAGTTGCAACTGGAGTTTATAATGAGGATTAGGGAACAGTTGGATTTAATTATGTGTCTCCCCCTTCTTTTACATTAGCATGGGATTGGAACTCATCGCTAGATATCCGCATACCTCCAATATCTCCTATAATGCTCTGTCATTCTAGGAGAAAATTGAAAATGCTGCCTTTGGAAATGAGATTGTTCAGGCAAATGTTTATAAAATCAGCAAGTAGTTTAAGAAACAAGTAGAGCTGGGCTCGGTGGCTCAGCCTGTAATCCTGCGCCTTTGGGAGGCTGAGGTGAGTGGATTGCCTGAGCCCGGGGATTCGAGACCTGCCTGGGCAATTTGGTGAGACCTCATCTCTACAATAAATCAAAAATCAGCCGGGCGTGGTAGCATGCACCTGTGGTTCCAGCTACTTGGAAGGATCGCTGAGGCGGAAGGATCGCTGGATCCCAGTGGGTCGAGGCTGAGGTGGCCGGGAGAGGCCACTGCACTCCAGTCTGGGCGACCGAATGAGACTCCAACTCAAAAAAAAAAAAAAAGAAGCATAAGTAAAAAAATTATATTTGTTTGATAATATAAAAATATTTCCCTCCATTCCAAGAGAGAGAATAAAACCAAAAACTATTATGGGCATATACAATTGCATCCACATGATTTCCAAGAGGGTCATTGGTACTACATGGGATCACCAGAAATGCCATTGTTTTGCAAGGTCATCATGCTGGTGCTCATCACACCTTCTGCTCATTTTCTTTTCTTCTCTGCTCTGGTCTATAGCAGCAGGCCCGCTGCCTTGACTTTGACTTCGTTTCAGTCAGTGGGAGGTTTTTACAGCAGATGAGAGAGCCAGAGGAGAGAAAGGCCCTAGCATTTCTAGGTCTCCCCCATTGCCCTTTGACATTGTGTTGTGATGCCTAAAGTGACCTTTTCCTTTTGAGATTACAGCTTTTATCAGTTCGGACATGCCTTTGTTTTCACTTTCTTTCCTAATCTCTTTCAGCTCTGAATGTGCTAACAGATTTTTGCTAGTGTAGCCCCTGGATGCTTCTATATCCCATATTGGTTCTTTTAACCCTTACCTCACCTATGTAAACAAATAGTCTCCTTTTTAATTTAATTTTCAAAATTCATCAGAGGGTATCTTTGGTTTCCTCCCAAGACACTGAGTGCTAAAGCACTACGTTTTTCATTCAAATACTGGGCTGTTGTGTTAGGATATTGACTTTTGGAACTATTTTGAGTTTACAGCTCTTTTCAGATTTCTTCCTGGTCAGCAAGTGGTAATTTTATAATTAATTAATTAATTAATATTTAGTATTGTTCGGAGTCCTGTTTCAAAAGTAAGTCTTAAACTGTTGAGCTTGGTTATTGTGAACTCAAAGAGAGTGAAACTTCAGTGAGGAGGATGTGGATTACAACAACTGACACAATCAAATTGACACTCTACCTCTGGTTCATTATGAAAGCAGCACTTGACTGGTGAGTTTAGGACTAATTATTTGTTCTGGGTCAAATTCGGGTCTAGACTTGAGTCTGAGGAAAGGGCCAACAAATAATAGTGTTCCATTTTAGAGTTGTTGAACAGATCTCCTGTCTGGGTTTGTCGATAGGAGGGACAAATGGTGGGTAGCACATTGACCACCAGGCTGATTCCAACTGCTTTCTGGTGACTTGCAAAGCAACACTTGCCCTTACCATATGGCCCCAGAGCTTTGTGAACTGTCACACATGATTGGTTTGGCATCAAATAGTCCAGAGAGGTAGAAATAGTGGATGTTGGCAATCTAGTCTATAGTATTGCTTTTCTCTTAATTTCCAGATTAATTCCAAATAAAAATAAACAAGAGTAGATGGGGTGGTAGAGGTCTGTTCATTTTGTAGTAATGTTTCAGATAGTCTTATCTTTCTTCTTGATGTGAAGGAAGAGAAAAGGGAGATGTTGAGAATTAAGGATCATGTCATTTCATGCACTGGGGTGGGCAGGAAGTGATGGAGAAAACCATTTGAGGACTTTGTTCTGGTAACCCCGGAGAAGAATGTCCAATCTATCTAGTAAAGTTTTAGAGAAATAGAGCTTTTAATGAAATTCAGGTAAATATCCATTGAGAAATTTTGAATCCTTTATATTTTTACTTGTTGGAAAATAATACTTTGAGTTTTGCTAGCATTCAGTATTTATCAAAAGTTTATAAAGTATTGCTTGAAGGACATACAGTCCAGCTACTAGTCTAGATCCTGTAAAACATATTTATGGATTGGGTTATCAGACAAGGGAGAGCTGCTCCCTTGTACTGCATTATTTAGCACCTTTCCCTCCCCAGGTGCTTTCATTCAACTGGACTCTTTTTTTGTTTGTTTTTGCATTGTGTTTTTGTTGACCTGCCTTGGGAGACATTAATAGAAACAGTCCCAAGTACCTCATTTTTGTATTTCCTACAGGAGTACTGTTGAGAACTTTGTTATTTACATTCCATGTAATCTTCTACACAAACGTTTTCTGGTCTTAGTTTGAGGTATACTTGTGTTTGTTTATGCAATTGTTTTTTTTAATTTTTATCTATGAACACTGTGGGTCACATATTTCTTCTTCTTGTTTTGGCTGCTGGGAAGGTCAGAGCCTAATTCATGGTCTGTCTCTAAGCAATGATGTTTCTATTTTAATTTTACATCTTGAGTTGATTTCTTTTATTGATTTTAACTTTATTTTTCCCCAATTACTAGAAGCAAGATTTTTATTTTTTATGCCATTGTGTAAATTTTTAAAAGCTGCCTTAATTTTATTTTTGAACACAGTAAGGGTATAAACAAAATAAATAGACAGAGATAAATATTATTTTTTGAGAAAATATGCTTACTACAAGAATATTTTTATGTCTATACAGTCTCAATAAAACAACACAACAGAAAAACCAAAATACAATGATGGTCAAAATGTAAAATATTACAATCCTTGATTATTTTGCATGGTTACATCACAAAAAACATGATTTTTATATACAGTAAAATTGCTCTTCACTTGCTTAGTTCTTTTAAACTAGTTTATGTGATTTGATCTGCATCATATAAAGCAAAATCTTCTAAAGTCTGGCATTCTATTCCAATTGAAAAACATCATTAATGGGCATGGCGTTAGTTGTGAGGAGAAGTGTAGCTTTAGAAAGAAAATTATTGGGGCTAATGCAAAATGTGGGCTGACTAAAATTTTTTTTTTTTTTTTTTGAGTTGGAGTCTCACTCGGTCGCCCAGACTGGAGTGCAGTGGCCGCTCCCGGCCACCGCAGCCTCGACCTGCTGGGCTCCGGCGATCCTTCCGCCTCAGTCTTCCCAGTAGCTGGAACTACAGGTGCGCGCTACCACGCCCGGCTGATTTTTTGATTTATTGTAGAGATGAGGTCTCGCCAAGTTGCTCGGGTGGGTCTCGAACCCTCGGGCTCAAGCAATCCACTCACCTCAGCCTCCCAAGGCGCGGGATTACAGGCTGAGCCACCGAACCCGGGTCTGACTAAAATTTTTATGAAAATCTTAATTTTTGGAAACAGTTAAGAGATGAATTGATTATTAAAGTATTTTCTGATTTATGTGTACAGTTAGACTTATCACATTTGAAAATGTCAATCTACACAGAAATGTGCTTTGTTAATCTTTCTGGAGTATTTTGAATCACCAAAAGGTCAGATATTTGGAACCTTTGAACTTACTTGATTAAGATTCAAATTTCCCAGAAGTAGAATTTAAATTTTTTTATTTTAGACACAGAGGGTACAAGTGCATATTTGTTACATGGGCATATTGTATCGTGGTGGTGGGGGGGTGGGGAGGTTGGGTTGTAGGTGGCCTATTTCCCAGAAAGTAAACATTGTACTTGATAGATAATTTCTGACCCTAACTTCCCTTCCTACCTTCTTCCCCTTTTAGTGTCTCCCGTGTCTATTATTTCCATCCTTGTGTCAGTTTAACTCCTGCATGTGAGAACATGCAGTGTTTAGATTTCTGTTTCTGAAATCTATCCATGTTCTTCAGCTCTATCCATGTTGCTGTAAAGGATATTATTTCATTCATTTTTGTGGCAGCATGGTTTCCATTATATATATATATCACATTATCTTTATCCGGTCAATAATTGTTGGACATAGTTGGTTCCATGATTTTGCTATCGTGAATAGTGCTGCAATGAACATACAAGTACAGGTATCTTTTATATGATCTATTTTCCTTTAAGTAGTTTTCAAGGAGTGGGATTGAGGATCATTCAAATTTTAATGATAATTCAATTTTTCGCTATCATTCAATTCACATGATAATTCAAATTTTAGTTCTTGGCTAAATCTCCATATTGTTTTCCATAGAGACTGAATTAGTGTACAAACCTATCCACAGTGAATGAGCATTTCCTTTTTTCCTGTAACTGTGCCAACATCTGTTCTTTGACTTTTTAATAATAACCATTCTGACTGGTGTAAGGTGATATTTCATTGTTGTTTTAATTTTTATTTCTCTGATGATTAGTGATGTTGAGCATTTTTTCATATGCTTCTTGGCCACTTGTGTGTTTTCTTTTGAGACGTGTCTATTCATGTTCTTAGCCCACTTTTTTTGATGAGGCTGTTTGCTTGTTTTGTTGAATTGTTTGTGTTCCTTGTAGATTCTGGATATTAGCCTTTTGTCTGAGGCATAATTTGCAAATATTTTCTTCTATGCCATAGGTTTTCTGTTCATTCTGTTGATTACTTCTTTTGCTGTGCAGAAAATGTTTGGTTTAATTACATGCCATTTGTCTATTTTTGTTTTTGTTGTAATTGCTGTTGGGGTCTTTCTTATAAATTCTTTGCTGAAGTACATGTCCTGAAGAGTGTTTCCTAGGCTTTCTTATAGGATTTTTAGAGTTTCAGGTCTTATATTTAAGTCTTAAATTCATTTTGATTTAATTTTTCCATATGGTAAGAGGTAGTGGTCCAGGTTCATTATTTTGCATGTGGATAGTCAATTTTCCCAACACAATTTATTGAATAGGGTATCCTTTCCCCAATGTTTATTTTTGTCAGCTTTGTGGAAGATCAATTGGTTGCAGACATGTGACTTTATGTCTAGATTCTCGATTCTGTCCCATTGATCTATATGTGTATTTTTGTACCTATACCATGCTACAACAGGAAGATTTTTAAGGACTTTAAAGTTTGATTTTCAAAAGTATAAGATGAGAAAAACTGTGGATAGTTGGCTGATAAATGACTAAATGACTTTATTGTCAAGTCTTATGGAATTTATGAGTTAAACATCCAACTGGAGGTTATATTAAATAGAACAGTGAAATATGAAAAGTTCTGCAAGATTGATTTAATTTTATAATTTATTTGTTTCACACCTTTATGTGAAATACTAATGTTTTCATATTTTAAATTTTAACAGGGTTCTACAAAAGGCCTACTCACAAGGCTAAAAAGAATCAGTTAAGCCTTCAAGGCAAGAAAATGAACTTTACCTGAGATTAATAAAGCAATATTTACATATTTATGGTGTCTTCACATTTCATGTTTGTAAGGAAAAGGTTAGCAGTGGTACTTTTGCTTCATTTTCTCTCTGTGGACCATTCTCGTTATTTGTTCTCGCAGACATCTGCTCTATTCAGGGCTATGAAACATGACTAGGATACCAAAAACAATAACACATTTATCCTGTCTATATCCAAAATGGTCGGGTGAGCCATACAAACAATTAGCACAGACAAACCCCAAATGTATGAAATTCACATAACGTGATAATATAGAGCATGGATTATAGCCACATTATAATAAAATTCTGTGTGCCTTCACTTATTTATTTATTCTGCTTAGGATTGGAAAAGCTTTAATTATACCTCACTGCCTAAGTTGTAGTTCTAAACTAAAGAGAACATTTGATTTCCAGTAAACGTATCTTGTAAAAAGTTAATACGAACACAATCTAGAATTGGGAAACAGGAACCTTTAAAATATTATTAATAATAGAGAATCCTGCCACTCGAATTGTTGTTAGGGCTTTAGCTATCCTATTTTCTTCCAGTGATGAGGGAGGTAGATTGTGATGAGGATCAGGTTCTGCAGCATAAGTGGACTAAGAGACCCTGCACTTGACTCTTAGACTTCTTCTTTTTTTTTTTTTTTTGAGTTGGAGTCTCACTCTGTTGCCCAGACTGGAGTGCAGTGGCCGCTCTTGGCCACTGGAGCCTCAACCTGCTGAGCTCCGGCGATCCTCCCGCCTCAGCCTTCCGAGTAGCCGGAATTACAGGCTTGCGCTACCACGCCCGGCTGATTTTTTGATTTGTTGTAGAGATGAGGTCTCGCTGCCCAGGCGGGTCTCGAACCCGCGGACTAGGCAATCCACTCACCTCAGCCTCCCAAAGGCGCGGGATTACAGGCTGAGCCACCAAGCCTGGCTGACTCTTAGACTTCTATAGACCAAACATTGTAGATCTGAAAACATGTGAAAGACAACACTAATGAAGTGGGGATATGGAGAGTGGTGTACACTTAGAAATTTGAACCACACCAGTGCATTTTATCTTTGGTCATGCTTGCAAATTATATGTGAAGCTTACTGCTATTATTTTTAAAAAATGTTTTAGCAGCTGCCTACTAATATCCTTGAAAGTCCAGTGTCAGCTGGGCTCAGTGGCTCAGCCTGTAATCCCGTGCCTTTGGGAGGCTGAGGTGAGTGGATTGCCTGAGCCCGCGGGTTCGAGACCCGCTTGGGCAGGCGAGATCTCATCTCTACAATAAATCAAAAAATTAGCCGGGTGTGGTAGCGCGCACCTGTAATTCTGGCTACTTGGAAGGCTGAGGTGAAAGGATCACCAGAGCCCAGTAGGTCGAGGCTGCGGTGGCAGGGAGTGGCCACTGCACTCCAGTCTGGGTGACCGAGTGAGACTCCAACTCAAAAACAACAACAACAAAAAAGAAAGTCCAGTGTCAGAAGGCTTGGAGAGGGGCCTGAATATTTGTATTTTGAAGTTCCTTTAAAAATTATTATAAGCATCTGAAGTTGATAAGTACTATGTTTACTATTAGCTGATATGATATTCTATTCTAAATATGATTTTCTCCCTTTCTGACTTAATTCTTACATATATGTACCTGGATGTTTAGCCAAGGACTTGAGCATATCAGTTCTTAATTCACTAGCTAGAACTCTAATATTTACCATGAGAAGAACAGGAATAAGAAATCATAAATTCTCTGCTCCTCAGCGTCAGTAATTTCAGCAGCAGTTGGGCAGAATCTCTACTTTGCTATCATTCTTGTTGTGGTAGGGAATACTGCTGATTGAGTAGAGAATACTTGGTTACAGGCAGTACCAATATTGAGTGTTAGAAGATTAAGTAGCCCCACACATGCTGGTATGTTTCAGTTGCCTCAAGTCTTGGAAGTTCCTTCTGATGCTTCATAAAACACATGCTAGTGAAAGAGTTGGGTTTCACACCCTGATTGTCAGAGTCCAAAGACCTCACTCTTGACTATTGAGCTCACTGTGAAAAGAGTTACACACTTTCAGGTTGAAACAAATGCATCAGATGTGCATCCTCTGCTTTCCTCTCCAGATGTGAGCTCTTGCCTTTGCCATGCTGCTGTTTGCCCTCATAGTGTTGAAAGATATAAAATTGCATCATTGACCCTCTTTTTCCTCTAGTTCTGCCAATGGGGAAACCTGGCAGTATATTAGAGAGAGGAAATTCCAGCAGAGGTGTGCATTTTCTCTTGGTTTCTTGCCTGTATGATAGCTTTGATCTGGCTGTGTATCTTTAGCATAGTAATTTTAATGGATCAATAGGCTTGTTTAAAATAAGACATGTAAAAAACAACAAAACAAAAACAAGATATGTGACACATCAGCTTTTGGAATGGCTATTCTTTTTAAAAAAATATAACTGCAAGAATGTAGAAGGAATCATCTGGTACTTCAATGAAGATGTAAACCAAGCAGAAAACAGATTCCCAGGGAAAGTGTAGTCTTCAAACCTTATGCCAAAACCCCTCTTGGATCTATGCTTTTCTCTCCCAAATGGGAAAAAATGTAGCCTCTAAATCCGTAGCCACTGCCGTCACCAATGCTGACCTTCTTTGTATGCCTGGAATGAAATAGGAACAGAAAGTTCTAGTATTTACCTTAGGATTGAAGACTTTGTTACTTGGTCTGTGATCCTCTCTATGGGTTTTAGAGAAACTCTTTACCCACTTAGTGTTTGGAGAACTACACTGAGTATATCACATGCATAGAGGATTTTGAACTGCTTCATAGATTCCCTTTAAAAACAGACAAACAAACAAACAAACAAACAAACAAAAAATCCGCATTAATCCAGAATCCTTAAAAGGAAAGAGGTTTGCTCACTAGCATTGTAACCATTGATAATTGTTGGTTGATTTAGATCAACTGATACAATGTTTATTAGAGCTAATGGATTAATTTGCTTTATTGTCAAGAAGATGCAAAATGAACTGTCCTTGTCTGAGCTAATACCTATGAATTATTTATGCTGTCAGCAATTAATCAATTACTTTCATTTGGAAATTTCTACCTTTGAGGGGAATATGAACATGATCTAAATGATCAAATTAGCACTGATGTCTGGAATAATGAAATGGAGATGATTTGAGACTTACCCTGCTGTGAAATTAGCAAATAAATTCACTCTTAGACTGAAGATCAGGATCCTTACTTTGCCAATGGTAACCTCAGGTAAGATACATAATATTTGGCCTCAATTGCCCATTTGTGAAAGGAACCAACAACACTCACACTTCTTTTCTTCCCTTCCTAGCATGGAGACTTAGTTGAAAGACTTCATCTTTCCTAAGTTGAAGACTTAGTGACAAAACCAACATAATATTGAATATCTACTGTTTATGCCTCATGTAGAAATGATAGAGTGAATATATAATAGTATGTTTACAAATTTCTGGGACTTAGTTTTATCATCTATAAAATGGAAAAAATTAAATTCCATAAATAATTTGGTGAATTTGGTGACAAATTTGGTGACAATTTTAGCCATTTATTCAACACTTACTAGATGCAGGCACTGCGTGAAGAACTTTGCATATGTCATTTCATCTAATCTTCACAGCTACCCTGGGAAAGGTGTTCTATTTTTATGTCCATTTTAGAGTTGAGGAAACAAGACTCAGAAAGATTAAAGTTACTTGCCCAAGGATATGCAGCAAGGAGAGTATGAACATAGGCTTTCTGATTTCAACCACTACTCTATGCTGCCTCTTGAGAGAGTATCCTCAGGAGGATTGTTGTATTTGTCTTATGTCATGCATTTAATCTGTTCTCTCTCTCTACTTTTCAATTCTTTTGACCCAACACCATTATCTGTAGCTACTGATGGGGGAGGGGGTGGTTGAGCTTCTGTTTGTATAATCAGGGTTTCTCAACCTCAGTACTATCAACATTTTGGTCTGGATAATTCTCTTTGGTGAAGGGAATAGGGAAGCTGTATTCATTGTGAAATATTTAGAACCACTCCTGTCCTGCTTACTAAATGCCAGTAGCAACCCTCCAGTTGTGATAACCAAAAAAGTCTTCAGAAATTACCAAATATTCTCTAGGGGCAGACTTTTCCCTAGTTGAGAATCACTAGGATATACCTTGACAGTGAGTTGATAAGCCCTCTCTTTTTTTTTTCTGGATTATGTGAAGCACTTTGGACCTTTAATATTACTGAGAGGGCCAACAGGTCAATGAATCATGGTAGCAGGACACTCCTATTTTCATATTGTTAAAAATTGATGATTGCGTTACTCGAACATACATGCAGTAGGAAATTAGGTAAATGTACTATCTTCTTTCTAGGTTCTGTATAGTGGATTCTGTAGATTAACCCATGAGTTATTTCATGGAAAGTTTGCATAGGTCAGTGGTAAGGGGACAAACCTGAAGGAGGTGACATGATTCCTATGTACAGCATTAGGAGTCATTACTTGACAAAACATCTGAACTCTTTGGGCCTCAGTTTCATTATTTGCCAAGTGAGAAAATTGGGTCAGATGATCTCCCAGGTGCCTTTTTACTTTAATAACTAATGATTTTATGTCTAAATACTGAAAAACTCATATGGCAAAGTATATCTTTCTGAGAACATTGCAGTATGTGACAATGTAGCTGTTTATTCAATTACAATGCAGCAATAAATGCCAATTCCCTTTTGGTTTATTCCTGGAATTTTTAATCTCCTTTTCACATATAAGTCAATATTATTAATCAGAGCCTGGTGGTCATCAATGAAGTCTCAGAGAGGTCTGCTTTAAAGAAACTAGGGAAATTTTCCAGTTCAGCTATAGCTGGCCTAACGGAATGGAAAAATCTTGCCCAAAACCAAATTTGTGTTTGGGATTCACAAATTTTATCCAGCAAGACCTAATTTTATATTAAAAGCCTAACATAGTGGTTTTCCTTTCTACTTTCCAAGTAAGGGTGTTCTGGTTTGTTTTATTCCTCCCACTACAAAGATGTAAAGAAGAGAGCAGCAAGAGTAGGGACCCACTGCAGGGATTTCTATCTCATGGTCCCAGAGGTCCACTGGTTGGAGAGTCTGTTAAAAGTAATTTAACTTTTAAGACAGAAGACTACATTGTACAACAATACTATAATATGAATAACATCTTTTGGATTTATACCACATGGTAATCCTCTTAGTAGTCGATATTTCTCATCAGCCCAGGTTTCTCGTATTGGAGAGATCAGCCCTCTCCAACCCAGACTCCATACTTAAAACACAATGATCTTCCCCAAACTCCAAGATCATCATGATGTTCTCATACATACCTGCAATCCCTTAGTGGCTGGTTTAATATTGTCCACAGCACTCCCACTTGGTTTTAAGGTCTATCATAATCTAGCCCCTTCTTAAACCTTTAAAGTCACATCTTACCACTTCTACCTTCTACTCTGTGCTCAGGCTATAATGAAATGTCAGTTCCCCATGACATCATGTTCCCGTACCTCTGCAGGCCTTTTGCCACATTGTTCGCCATGCCTCAGACACTATAAATACACGTTATCAGTTTCTGGTCAGAAATGTAGAAATATCGAGTAAATGGAAAAACTGCTATTTCCAAAGCATTTTTTAAACAGGGTATTTATCATTTAGAAATTTCTGGTTGAGAGCATAAAGGACTTATAATTAACGTCAAAACATGCACCTCAGGGTCTCTTCTTACTTTTACCTTTTTCTCTTTCTCTAATCCAGGCATATAAAAACAAAGGCAAAGGGATACCTTTCGGAAGGTGGGATTTTAATGTCTTTGAGGTGTGTGTGTGTGTGTGTGTGTGTGTGTGTGTGTGTGTGTGTGTGCACGCTAAAGGGGGAGATTCTGAAGTAGAGGACTGATTGAAGTGTCCACCATTCATACCGTCTATGGACAAGGCAAAATCTTTTTTTAAAAATATTTTTTATTTTGATATTGTGGGGTACAATTAAGGGTTAGGTATACAAATATGCATCATTCAGGTACCCTTGTTGATAAGGGGTGTCTCCCCTTCCCCAGACAGATATCGACTACCATTAATCCCACCACCCTTGCCCCCCCTTCCCCCGCATAGATTCCCACCACTGTCGATCCTTTTCTTACAGTATTATGATAGATGTTCAAGGTCCACTTATGAGTGAGAACATGTGATACTCAGATCCTTGTTGCTGTGAAAGATCACTCAGTATTATAGACTAGTTCCATCCAGGCTGCTGTGAAATTCATGATTTTGTTCTTTTTTATGACTGTGTAGTATTCCATCGTGTATATGTACCAGATATTTTAAATCCAGTCCTCTTTTGATGGACAGTGTTGTTGGTTCCAGGTTCTTGCTATTGTGAACAATGCTGTGATAATCATACATGTGCAGGTATCTTTTTTATAGAGTGATTTGAGTTATTCAGGGTATATTCCCAGTAGGGGGATTGTGGGGTCATATGGGAGGTCGATATTTAGAGCTTTTAGGAATTGCCACACTGCTTTCCACAGAGGCTGCACTAGATTACATTCCCATCAACAGTGTATAAGTGTTCCCTTTTCACCACATCCTCTCCAGCATCTGCTATTTTTTGAGTTATTGATAATGACCATTCTGACTGGAGTTAGGTGGTATCTCAGTGTAGTTTTAATTTACATCTCCTTGATGATTAGTGAGGTTGAACATTTCTTCATTTGTCTGTTGGCCACTTGTATGTCTTCTTTTGTGAAGTATCTGTACATATCTTTTGCCCACTTTGTAATGGGGTTGTTTGTTTTTTTCTTTTCAGCACGTTTGAGTTCCTTATAGATCCAAGAGGTTAGGCCTTTGTCAGACATGGAATTGGCAAATACTTTTTCCAGTCTGTGGGCTGTCTCCCTGCTTTCCTGATGGTTTCTTTGGCTTTGCAGAAGCTTGTCAGTTTAATGAGGTCCCACTTGTCTATCTTATCTCTTATGACCCGTGCATTTCAGGTTTTGTTCAGGAATTGGATGCCAGTTCCAATTTCCATAAGGGTATGTCCTGCATTTTCTAAGGTTCTTATGGTTTGAGATTTTTACATTTAGTTCTCTGATCCATTTAGAGTTAATTTTTGTGTATGGGAATAGATAGGGGTCCTGTTTGAGTCTTCTGCATGTGGTCAGCCAGTTTTCCCAGCATCATTTACTTAATAGGTTCTCCTCTCCCCAGTGATAGTTGGTGGAGGCTTTGTCAAAGATGAGTTGGTTGAGAAATTGAGGTTTTGCTTCTGGGATCTGAATTCTATTCCATTGATCTATATGCCTATTCCTATACTAATACTAAGCTGTTTTGATGATTGTAGCTTTATAGTAAAGTTTGAAATCTGGTAGTATGATACCACCTGCTTTGTTTTTTTGCTGAGAATTGTTCTGGCTATTCTTGGTCATTTGTGTTTCCATATGAATTCCTGTATTGTTTTT
>NW_007248074.1:348473-478154 GCF_000164805.1 Carlito syrichta
CTTTGATTTCTTTGAGCAGTGTTTTGTAGTTTTCATTGTAAAGGTCTTTCACATCCCTGGTTAGGAAGATGCCAAGGTATTTCCTTTTTTTGTGTGTGGCTATTGTGAATGGGATTGCGCATTTTATTTGGGTTTCTGGTTGTTTGTTATTGGTGTAAAGAAATGCAATTGTCTTTTGCATGTTTATTTTATATGCTGAGACTTTGCCAAAGTCCTTTATCAGTGCAAGGAGACTTTTGACAGATTCTCTTGGGTTTTCAAGGTACATGATCATGTCGTCTGCAAAGAGAGATAACTTGACTTTCTCTTTTCCTATTTGGATATGCCTGATCATCTTTTTTCTGATTGCTCTAGCCAGGACTTCAATACTATATTGAACAGAAGGGGAGAGAGTGGGCATCCTTTCTTGTTCCAGTTTTCAGGGGAAGTCATTCAAATTTTTGTCTGTTTAGGAGTATGCTAGCTGTAGGTTTCTCGTAGATGGCTTTTACTATTTTGAGGTATCTTCTAGTATGCCTGCCTAGATGTTCGAGGGTTTTTATCAAGAAGGGGCACTGGATTTTATCAAATACTTTTTCTGCATCTAATGATATAATCATGTGGTTTTGTTCTGACGTCTGTTGTTGTATTTAATTACATTTATTGTTTTACAAATGTTGAAACAGTCTTGCGTCCCAGAGATGAAGCCTACTTGATCATGATGGATGATTTTTGAGATGTGTTGTTGAGTCTGGTTTGCTAGGATCTTGTTGAGAATTTTAGCATCTATGTTCATCAAAGATATTGGCCTGTAGTTCTCTTTCTTTGTTGGGTCTTTACCTGGCTTGAGTATCAATGTGATGTTGAAGCTTCATAAAATGATTTGGGGAGAATTCCATCTTTCTCAATCACCTGGAATACTTTCAGTAGGATTGGTATCAGCTCCTCCTTGAATGACTTATAGAATTCAGCTGGAAAGCCGTCTGGTCCAGGACTTTTTTTGTAGGTAGTCTTCTTATTACATAATCAATTTCTTTGATTGTTATTGGTCTATTTAGGGTCTCAATTTCTTCTTGTTTCAACCTAGGCAGGTTGTGTGATGTCAGGAAGTCCTCTATTTCCTTACGGTTTTCAAATTTGTTTCCATACAAGTGTACATAGTAGTCTCTAAAGATCTTTTGTATTTCTTCAGTGTCAGATGTGACTTCATCTTTTGTGTTTCTGATTGTGTTTATTTGGGCTTTTTCTCTCTTTTTCTTGGTCAGTCTAGCTAGTGGACCATCGATCTCGTTTATCCTTTCAAAGAACCAGCTTTTTGTTTCAATGATTTTTTGTATTATCTTTTTGACTTCTATGTCCTGGATTTGGGTCTTTATTTTGGTGATCTGGATTCTTCTGCTGAAGTTAGGATTTTGGTGGTCTTGCTTTTCCAGCTGCCTTAGATGACTTGTTAGGCTGTTAACTTGTGATTCTTCCATTTTTTTCATGTGTGTCTGTAGAGATATGAATTCCCCTCTTACTATAGCTTTCATAGCATCCCAGAGATTTTGGTAAGATGTTTCTTCATTTTCATTTGTTTCCAGGTATCTTTTAATCTCTGTTTTGATTTTATCATTGACCCAGGAGTTGTCTAGAATCATGCTGTTTAGTGCCCATGCCTTTGCAGATTTTGGGGGAACCTTGTTGGTGTTGATGTTTGCTTTTATTCCACTGTGGTCTGAGAAGGTGCTTGGCAAAATTTCGATCTTTTAAAATTTGCGTATGCTTGATTTATGGCCAAGTATGTGGTCAATCTTAGAGTATGTTCCATACAGTGATGAGTAGAATGTATATTCTGTGATCATTGGATGGAGTGTTCTGTAGGTATCAATTAAGTCCATTGTTCAAGAGTCCCATTGAGGTTTTTGATCTTGTTGTTGATTTTTTGTTGTGATGATCTGTCTAGGGTTGTGAGTGGGGTATTGAAGTCCCCAGCTATGATGGTGTTGGAGTCGATATCTTTTTTTAGTTTACCTAGAAGCTGTTTTATGAAAGTTGACACTCCTATGTTTGGTGCATATATGTTTAGGATGGATATTTCTTGTTGATGAATTGAACCTTTTATCATTATGTAGTGACCTTCTGTATCTTTTTAAATTTTTAATAGCTTTAAGGGTATTTTGTCTGAGATTAAGATTGTGACTCCTCCTTTCTTTTTTGTTTCGTTTGCCTGAAAATATGTTTCCCATCCTCTTACTTTGGGTCTGTGAGTGTCCTTTTAATGAGGTGAGTCTCTTGGAGGCAATAAATTGTTGCCTGGTGATATTTTATCCATTTTGCCATTCTATGTCTTTTCAGTGGTGCATTTAGTCCATTCACATTCAGGTTAATTATTGAAATGTGAGAGTTGGTCCCTATCATATAGTTCTTTTAGAGTTGTTGTTCCACTTGGTTTGTAGTCTTCCTTTGCTTTTCAGGTTGGTTCATGTGTATTTTATTATTTTTCCTGTATTCTTGTGAAGAACGTTGTTCTTTTTTCCTTTTCTTCTGTGTTTAGTACTTTATTAAGTGTTTCCTGCTGGTGGCAGCATAAGTTCTTAGGGACTGGATATCTTGGAAAGATTTTAATTCTCCTTTGCTGATGAAGCTTAGCTTGGCTGGGTAGGTTATTCTTGGTTGAAATTGTATATCTTTTAGGACTTTGAAGATAGGGCTCCAAGCTCTCCTAGCCTGGAGGGTTTCTGTAGATAAATCTGCTGCTATTCTAATTGGTCTTCCATGGTAGGTGATCTGGCCTTTTTCTCTTGCTGCCTTTAGGATTTTTTCTTTTATACCTACTTTGTTTAGGTGAATTATTATGTGTCTGGGAGTTGGTCTTCTCATTTCTTGTCTTGCAGGGGTTCTCTGAATCTCTTGTGTGTGAATTTTTGAGTCACTGATAAGATGAGGGAAGTTTTCTTGAATGATTTCATGAAATGTTTGTTCTGATGTGGCCTCTGTTTCTGTCTACCTCAGGAAGGCCTATTACTTTTAGATTTTTTTCTCTTGAAGTAATCATTCATCACTTGAAGGTTTTGTCCTGTCTTTTTAAGCTTCTTGTCTATGTTTTTGACAGTTTGGGTTAGTTCTGTGTTTTGGTCTTTGAGCTCTGAGATTCTTTTCTTCTGCTTGGCTGATTCTGCTTTCCATGCTTATTAATTTGTTATTTATTTCCATCACAGTATTCTTTACTGCTGTTATTTCTGTCATCAGCTCCTTCCTTTTTTCCTCTTGTCTCTCCTCAATGTTTTTAATTATCTCTACTAATGTCTTGATGTCTGGGTTTGTTGCATATGACCAGTCATTCTGGGGGCTCTTCATTGTTTGTGTTCCAAATTCTGTTTTCTCAGTGTCTGACATCCCTGGGGTCTGTGTGAGATCTATATTCTGCTTTTGGTTTTTCTTCATTTGAAGGAAAACTCTTATGCTTGGATTGCTGACAAGTAGGTTGGAAGGTTGTGAAGTATGTGGAAATTAAAGAATAGGACAAATATAGGCGAGACGAGAGCAAAGCTTAGAGATGTGGAAGATGAAGTCGGTAAGGATTATGGCATGGGTACAAAATTTTCTTTAAAATGATATTTTAAATAGAGGGATTAAATCATACAGTGCTAGAATTGAAAAGAAGTCTTTATTTTATTGATGAGGGAATGGAAGCCCATAGAGGTTAAATATCCTAGTCATCGCCACATAGCAGGTTAGTGGTGAAATTGGAACACCATTGTGGCCAACACAATGTGCATTTCTCAAAACATTTCAGGTCCTCCTTATCAAGGTTTTCTTTGGCCATGGAGTGGCATTTATTTGTATTCTGCAAGTTACTGTGGTATGATAGAGAATACAGGGATGTGTGATCTAGAATTAATGACTTCTTGTCTAAAGATCAATAGTAGCCTAGCGGCACCAAGATTAGGTTGCCACTGACCTATTGCTGATGAACTGTTAGCTGTGCTTTGCTGGAGAGAGATTCTGCCCCTCCCAGTCAGGTTGATTTGGTGCTTATGGAAATAGGGGATGTGGAAAGAAATAAAGTGTGCTGCAGACCTTGCAGTTCTGAGATGGTTCGTGAAGGTGGCAGTGTAAAAAGTAGAGTAAGCAGTTCCAACATAACCATCAATTCCTTTATTGGTGAGATAATTATGATACCAGATATGATGTTGGCATTAAGATCCCAGACTTTTTTCACTGGAGTTGAAGAAGTCATGCTTTAATAAGTTGATGCTACCCAGAAGCCTGATGGTGGAGTGGGAAGTACCCATTGCTGGACTGTACCAAATTTTCAACTAGCAAGAAGATTTAGAACCACTGTCTAGAAACTTATTTATGGAAAAGTAAATAACTTCCATCACTATTTGGTCATGTTATTTTGCTGCATAACTGAGTGAACCCCACGGTATCTAACCTACCCCCACTCTGCCCTTGTCTTGGTATTCCAGAAAGAGTAACATCAAGGGCACTCATGGACCTGGTGCCAAATTTTCCCAGAAAAAATTCATAAGACCTCTTACACCAATCTTACAGAGTGTACTAGGCAAGTACCTTTTCCCTCAGTCCCCTGCTCATGACCCTGCATATTTTGCTGTGAGTGTGGTTCTGAGTTGTGCCATATCTTAGTCATTGAAACACCAGAAATTATCTGAACTTGTCCTTTGTTTTCCTTTTCTTTTCTAATTTTAGATTCAGGGTGTACAAGTGCATGTTAGTAACATAGGCATATTGTGTAGTTTTGGGATTGAACTTCTGTTGTCTCCGCTCCCCAAATAGTGAACATGCACCTGATGGATAGTTTTAAACTCTTATCCCTTTCTAACCCCCTAACTTCCAGTATCTTCGGTGTCCATTATTTTCATCTTTATGTCCATGAGTACCCATTGTTTAGCATCCACATAAAGTGAGAGCATACAGTGTTTGTTGTTTTGTTTCTGAGTTGTTTCACTTAGTACCATCCATGTTGTTGTAAAGGACATGATTTTATTCTTTTTTAATGACCACATAGCATTCCATGGTATATATATATATCTTTATCCAATCAACTGTTGATGGTTACTTAAATTGGTCCCATTACTTTGTTATTGTGAAGAGTGCTGTGGTAAGCATTGTTGTGCAGGTATCTTTTTAATATAATGATTTATTTTACTTTGTGTACATACCCAGTAGTGGGATTTGGGGGTCAAATGGTAATTCTATTTTTAGTTTTTTGAGAAGTCTCCATACTCTTTTCCGTAGAGATTGAACTAATTTACATTCCCATCCAATAGTGTATAAGTGTTTCTTTTTCCCCTCAACCACACCAACATTTGTTGTTCTGTGACTTTTTAATGATAGCCATTCTGACTGTTATGGGCCTTTCTCACTGATGATTGGTGATGCTGATGATTTTTCATGTGTTTGTTGGCCATATTTATTTTTTTCTTTTAAAAAGTGTCTTGAACTTGCTCTTTGTTTTCATAGACCTACCTCTATGACCTCACTGGATTTTTTTTGGAGATTCTCCTAGTGCCCTCTTTTGCCTCTTTTGGAAGTCCTATCTTGTCTCTAAGAAGGAAAATAAAAATCTCTCATCTTAGGCATTTCTTAGCAAACTTGTCTCTTTTTCCTACTGCTAGAGATGGCCCACATACTGCTGTTTTTCAACTAACCTCAAGTTTGCTGCATTTCAAAAGGGAAAGGTGTGTGACAGACATAGAGGAGGTGGTCTTCAATTCTCCTCTAAATTGAAGTGGGTCAGGGGGTCCTAATGTTAGTTTCTCTTTGAGTGTTTTATTCCTTAGAGATTAGTTAATATTAGTTAAACTAATTACAAATATGTTTGTGAGAAATAAAAATTTCTCTTGAGAAATCTTTGGGTTTTCAAGTTTTTTCTCCAGATGGGTTTGCCTGTACCATGTCCTCTGCAAAACAGAAAGACAGCAGCACCAACTCAGTGTCACAGGAACTATAATGGTAACATTAGGGAGGAATTAGTGACTTGGCTAAAGTGAAGTGCAAATAACAAAAGCAAGGTTATTAGTCAGATCCTGAGAAATGTATCCTCCCTCACATCCCTTTCTTTATACACCTAAGGTTGGGTGGCTAAGATGGAGAGAGAAAAATACTTAGGAAAGACAGTACTATGGGATACACATAGGATGTATGTATAATATAAAGCAGAACTTTGTCTGTTAAGGGCAGAAATCGAGAATGAGGCATGGACTGAGAGCCTAGAGTATGTGCCATCTCCCAAACCTGCCAGGCCTGGCACATGGTAGAACACTGACCTTTGCTGGGCTCATTGGTTCAGCCTATAATACCGCACCTTTGGGAGGCTGCGGTGAGTGGATTGCCTGAGCCCGCGGGTTCGAGACCCGCCTGGGCAGCGAGACCTCATCTCTACAATAAATCAAAAAATCAGCCGGGCATGATAGCGCATGGCTATAATTCCGGCTACTTGGAAGGCTGAAGCAGAAGGATCGCCGGAGCCCGGCAGGTCGAGGCTACAGTGGCCGGGAGCGGCCACGGCACTCCAGTCTGGGTGACAGAGTGAGACTCCAACTCAAAAAAAAAAAAAAAAAGAACACTGACCTTTGATTCTCCTCTTGATTTGATATTATTGATCCAAGTTTCTGATTCCCTCAGGAAAATTAATACATATGGGGGAAAATAAAAGACCCGAGTAGGACAGCTGCTGCTTTTATATCTTCTAGGATATTACCTATGCCTATTATACACTCTTGAGATTATATAAATTATAAGTTTATAATGAAAACAGTCAATTTCCTGGAAGATATAATAATGAAAGTTGGTAAAAGGAAACAGAAACAAGGATTTGTAAGGAAGAGCCAAGAGGAAGAATGGGGGATGAAAAATATAATGGTAAAATAAAAAATGAAAAAGATACAATAAGTAACAGAATGAATATAACTGAGGAACTCTGAGAAAATATCTCGGAGACCTTAAGAGATAGAATTTATAAAGGAAATGTTAAGACAATGGAAGACAGATTGAAAGCTTTCACAGAGTGTAAAACAGGAAAGAGAGGAAAAAGTTACAATTAGACATTTAAATCATACACTATTCATTTAAATCGTAGAATTCAAGAACATGCAACACATAAAAAATACTATCCGCTTCTAGAAGGAAAGTGTAGACCACCTGCAGAAAAATAAGAGTTAGGTTGCCATCTGACTTCTCAATAGTGATTGCAAGACATCATAAAGTGATAGTTTTAAAATATTAAAAAAACAACTTGCATCTAGAATTTCATATCCCTAAAATTTATTAAAATGTAATGACACAATAAATATAGTCACAGGTAAATGAGATCTCAGAAGACCTACTTTACAAAGTAACCTCTCTGAAAACACTCTTAGCAGAACAATTCTAACAACCAGAAAAATAAATCAAGAATGATACAGAACTTCTATGAAAGTAAATAACTTGGCATATTTGATTGTTTAATGAAGTTAAAGGCCCCAGCAATTGCACTTCTAGAAATTTATTCTAGATAAATGGAAACATATTTCTCACAAAGATCTGTACACAAACAATTAATAGCAGCTCTATTCTTAATGACCAAAAATATAATAGTCAGATGTTCATCAGTGGTAAATGGATACACAATTTATGGTATATTCACAGAGTAAAAAAAAAACAAACTACTGATACATGCTACAGTATGGATGAATCTCAAAAACCTTACACTGTGCCAAAGAAACCAGATACAAAATAGTGTATACTACATAATCCATTCATATAATATTCTAGCAAGAGGAAATCTATGCTATGATGTTAGAAAGTAGACAGTAATTATCTGGGACTGGGTGTTTGGGTATAGACAGAGAAAAGCTTACTGAACTAGGATATAGAATCCTCCCTTTCCCCAAATATCTATATTTATAGATCTAGGAATCAAAGGATAAATAGAAAGTGCACAGAAAATAGCCCTAAATAATATGTAAATATAAAATGTCCAAGAGTTTTAAAAGTCTTACAGGTAAGGATTTGGCAGGTTATTGGTGTCTTCATTTGCTAGGAGTAATATTAAGCTCAGGCTAAGAGTTTGCCTTAGACAGTAGTTTTAGAAAAATGGATGAGCATATCATTAAATGCTTGTCTTTTCATTCTTTGGATGTTGATCTCTCACCTGTTCCTCTATTACCTAGCTATTTCATCAACGTTACCATTATCCAACTAAGAGAATGAAAGAAACTGGGAATATCATTTTGGGTAACCTAAAAGAGTGAAGAAAATGATTTATGATTACCATCATTGAGGGCATAAGGTTTAGCATTCCCTTTCTAAAAAATTGTGTCTTCATAACATGAAATAATTCCTGGAGATGCAGAAACATCAGTTAATTTGTTTACCATGAGGTATCACAAAGCCTATTAATTGTTGTTACTAGATTTCAGTTTTTTGCCAATGTAAATAGAACTTCATTTTTCTATCCAATTACTCTTTGTTAGGAAGGTTAATTTGTATCTTTCCCGCAGAGACTGTCAGCTATGTCTTTAATAGCTGGAGGCACTGGAACAAGAAGCCTGGGATTGGAATCAGTTTTAAATCCTGACTCTAATTTTTGATCTCTCATCACCACCCATATTTTTCTTTTAGTTAGAAAGAAAGTCATAAAACCTGCCTCACTTGACTGTTTTGAAGATTGAATACAATAACATGTGGATTTCATGGCACCAGGTGGACATTTAATATATTTTCTGCTGCTACTCCTTCTTCTTCTCCCTCTTCTTCTCCTTCCCTCCTCCTCTTTCTTCTTCCTTCTCTTCCTCTTCTTTTTCTTTTATGAAAAAGAATGAAAATATTGTCCCTGTCTGTAGGTGCTGCTTCTGTACATTCCTCAGGCTTCTCACCCTTTCCATTAGCTAGTGAGAGGCATCAGGCTACGCCCTTATAAAGGTTTAGGCATGTGTCTAGGGTAGATGACAAAAGCAAGATGCTGAATGCTGTGAAAGAATCCACCAAGAAGGAGTTGGGGCTTTGCAACCTTATGCACGTTGAAAAGTTAGTATTTATTCCTAAGTGTCAACAGTAGTGGCCCTGCTGAATCATTAGCTTACTTACTGTCCTGATTTAAAAGGGAAGAAAACGGGCAAACTCTTCTTAAATGATTGAGCTGATGCATCCATTTACCTTTCAAACTTGTGAAATTTGTCTTTTTGTTTCCCATTGGGAAAACATCTGAGGTTTATTTTGCAGGGACTTTAGGATCTCACCTGTGGTGAGAAGTGCACTTACCTAGTATTGTTGCCTCTTCCAGCAGGAGGTTCTAACTTTAGATGAGAAAGACTGCGGTTGGGAGAGTTTTCAGTAAATTGGGTGCAACTTCAACTCAGGTTTATTTATACAATAGTTCCCTTAGTATCACCACAGACAAGTCAATGCAGTGGGACAAGATAAATACAATGTAGATTAGTGATTGTGTAGGTTTGATTTTTTCCCACATTTGATAGTACTCTAATAGGGAAAAAATTTTTTTTATCTTGTAAATGTTCTTATATTAGGCTATGTTTCATTCCAGAACATTAAACTAAACATTCTATTTATGACTAGTGGTTTAATTAGAGTAGCTACAAAAACAAGAACCTAATTGCTAGAAAATAGGGATTTGGCTTCCCGTGGAATCACATATTCATTTTACATATGAAACAACTCTCTAGCTATATTTGATTACTGTTACTAAATGTAAAAATTAAATTTTATTGCTTAGTTAATATAATATGCTTCCATAATGCATTTTTATGTTCTTCAGTATACCAATTTCTTTCTCTTTTATAAAAAGAAAAAATAATAGGTGATATAAACCACAAAATTTATACGCATAAAAATTAACTTCTAATTTTGGATTTGTGTCCATTTCTCTGTCACTTTCTCTATGTACTTCAAAATTCAGTATTTTCATTGCCTTTTAAAATTTTTGTCAGCTAGCAAAGTATTTCCAAGATGGAAAGAATAGGCTAGAGGTGAAGGGCTTTCTCATTGCAAGGGCATTAAATGGTGAGGACTCTGTAGAGGGGATTCAAGCATGAGATGACTGGTAGGAATAAGTATAACCTGAGCCCCTTGATCTCTGATTGCCAGTTATTATATACTTATAGTCTTTAGAATATACCTCACTTCTTACTTTTAGCCCTCTCCAATGAAGTGTTCCTTTATCTTTCTGAACTTTATTTTGAATTAAGCCTAACAAACATTTATTAAATACCTATTAAATGAAATACTATATGCTAGCCACTCTGGAAGAATAAAATTAACTGTAATGTACATACAAAGTAAAATTTTAAAATTTTCCATTTTTTTACATCTACCACTAGAAAACAAAAAACCCTGAATATTATACAGCTCCTGACCTCAAATTAAATTGAAATTTAATTATAATTAAACAATGATGGATATTTAAGAATACTTTCTTAAATTTTTTGAGATTTTGGTCATTTCGATCATCCCAACGGCCCTCAAAACAATTCTATATATTGCAAAAAACTTATAATGCATACATCTTATGCATGGTTTAGGAACAATTCATGTTTTAAAAGATATGCTAAATAACAAAATTACCTAATTAAAATGAATCTTATCCTTTACACAAGAAAATAAGTTCATAAATTACAAATACTAATTTATTACTATGTACTATATAAATATGAAAGGTGTTTTAAAGCACAAGTTCAGGTTACAGGAAATCAATACACATTCATCCCATCCTTCTACATTTTCTATATGAAGCAAAGAACATTTCTGTTTGGAATAATGGTTGCGAATCACTGAAAAGAAGATTCATCCAAAAGGCAGGAAGTTTGACTACAACAAAACAGAAAGTTCTTCTAAAAATAATAGATAAATTAAATTGGTTTTATGTTTGGAAATTAATTTACTAAAAGTGAAATGTATTAGAAAACTTCATGTTTTTACTATTGCAAACAATTGTGGTTATAGTAAATATTCTTTGTTTTATTTACATATATTTATCTTTATCTGCATCTAGGTTGTTTAGCAACTTGAGGACAAAAACTGCAATTTGTGTATGGTGACTAGTAGGAAGCCTTGCAAATAGTAAATGCAGTTGGTTAAATTAACTTTGTATACCTATGTAATTACTATATACACTGAATTATCAGTCTTTTATTGAATCGTATCTCACTAATTTATTTAGCATTTATTGACCACATGGGACATACCAGTACGTCAATAATAATGCTAGTCTGTTAGTCTGTCTGGAATGGAGTAAGCTGTGAGGGTGCAAGTTGGTTATTAGTGATGTCTACAGATATTTCCCATTATCAACTTTCTGGTAATACGATGGGATAGCCACGTGATCTGTTTGGCCAATGAAATGTCAGTAGAAATGTTGTGTAACATTTTTAGGTGGAACCTTTTAAAGCCTATACATAATTTGCTATGCCATCTTTCCAACACTTAAGTGATCATAGAGGGAAGTACTGAAAAATGTAGTCTATTTGTTCTGTGGCCCTGAATGATTGCATGAACAGAGCTACCCTGTAATACCATGTTGCATAGAAATTTCGAGCCTCAAATAAATTTTTATTGCACTAAGTTGCTCAGATCTCATGGTTATTTATTATTTTGGCATAATCTGACCTATCTCTTACTGGAGTTGACTTTCTGCCCAAACAGTCTAACTATGTGACATGGACTCAAGTGAGTGGTGAGGAAATGTCATCAGAGGCAGGATGGAGAGTGCCAAAATATTTGGTAAATCTTTGCCCATGATAATTTAGAAGGCAGATGAACTTAGAACACTAGGAAGGGAGGTTGGAAAACAAAACATTAATAGTTTGTTTGGTTACTCTTGGCTGCATTCAATAAGGTACTACAAAAAACAGATAAACTTAAAAAGAATTGGACATTTTTTTAAAGCACGATAAGAGGCAATAGAAAGAGTCCAGAAATGGAGAAACTTTGAGGTATGGATCATGCAGTTTCTTCACAACCACAACCAAAAAATGTAAAATGAAAAGGTCTTTGAACAATAAATGACTGAAACAGCCTTAAGGCAAGAATCAAATCAAAGGTATGGCTGGGACAACCATTGTTTAAACCTTTGAGTGGATTGAGGTGTTTCAGAACAAAGATACAATTAAAGTTGTAGGATGCAAAAATTCCCCTCAGTAAGCCAAAATTGCTCAAGTAAAAGACATGAAAGGTATAACTTTCTCCCTGAGGCCTAGTTGATCTCTGTTTCCAGCAATTAATTAGAGAGAGAAAGAGGGAGGGAGGCATGGGAAAGAAAAAATAACAAATGACACATTTAAGAAGTATGCATAGGAAAGAAATATAGCTGAGGTTAGTGGCACCTGGACCTGACTTGAATCAAACTGATAAGAAATGCTTAAGTACCCAATGTTAAAAAGTCACTAATCCAGACAAAAAGCAGTCCACCATCTATAGACAGAAAGCTGTCTGAGTAAGCTGTCTGTCCCTAAGGGACACATTCTCCAATGCTTATTTCATATCTAACTGAGGAGGACAAAAGAGGAGAATCTCCCAGAGAGTGCAATCATGAGCTATGGAGAACAAGGAAAACTACTATGGATCAGAACTGGGGCCATTCTAGAAATATTCCTTTTCTCCAGGACAAGGAGTTCTCAAAAGTGTCTACCTGGTAGGATTTTGGATTTTTTCTAAGGACTAATATATCCTGTGTGATTATCATTTCTTCTCTGAATGAAAATGCTTATCGTGTGATGTCAGAAAGTCCTCCATTTCATCTAGGTTGTCAAGTTCAAGTTTGTTTCCATATAGGTGTACATAGTAATCTCTGATAATCCTTTGTATTGACCTTGAACAATTGTAATGCTATAAGAAAGTGATTGTCAGTAGTGCAAAACTGTTGGGGGGGGTGGGGACTGGCAGTTGAGGGAAACTGCTGGGGGAGGAAGGGGCATATCTCATCAACAAGGGTACCTGCATGATCAATGTTTATATACCTAACACTGAATTGTACCCCACCTCTTTATAATAAATAAATAAATAAATAAATAAATACTAAAAAGAAAATGCTTATTGAGGTGTTCCTGTCCCCTTTCTGCCATTTTATATTGGCTGCATTTGGACAGTGTGGACCTAATGTAAAACCACATTATTTTAGATTCTGGATTTTGAACTTCATGCTAGTTATGAATTGGACTACAGGATTGCCTCCTTTGGGGGTAGAATTAATGGATTTTATGAATAAGAAGAAGGGTAACCAAATATTTGGTGTCTGGAAAGATAGAATGTGATATGGCTAGTGCTATTCATAAAATGCTTTCTCCGTCTTCCAGAAATGTGGTAGGATTATATTTTCTCATCCTCTAAGGAATTAATAATAACTATATAGTATCTTTTGACCAATGAAATGTGAGCAGAAGCAGCATGTGTAATTTCTTGGCACAAGCTGTATATACTAATTTGGGATTTGCTACATTCTTCTCCACTGCTGCCATGACTGTGGAAGCACACATTGAAATTGAGCTTTAATTAGTTGATCTCTGAGTGCTATGGACTGAATTGTGTCTTCATAAAATTAATATCTTGAAGCTCTAACCTTCAATATGCCTGCATTGAAGGCAATAACTGTATATGGAGTAAGAAAATAATTAATATTTCACGTGGTTATAGTGTAGTCCCTCATCTGATAGGATGAATATAGATATAACAGACACCAGAAAGTTTACTTTCTCTCTCTCTCCACCACGTGAAGACACAGTGAGAAAGCAGCTGTCTACAAGCCAGAACCCAACCATTCTGAAAAGTGCCACTCTCCTTAAATATCATTCTCCCTGACTGGTCATCTCCTTTCGCTTGCATTTCATGTGGTCAATTCCTCTCACCATTTAATTCCAGTTTAAACATCACCTACTGAGAGAGATCACTGTATTCAAGCAGCCCTTATTATCTTCCATTATTGCAATTTGTTTCTTTCATAGTGCATATCATCATTTGCAATTATATAGTTATTGTTTATTTTCTAACTAAAAAATTGGCAGGCTTTTTCTCTTCTTTTTTTTTTTCTTTTTGAGTTGGAGTCTCACTCCGTCGCCCAGGCTGGAGTGCAGTGGCACACTCACGGCCACCCCAGCGTCGACCTGCAGGGCTCTGGCGATCCTTCCTCCTCAGCCTTCCAAGTAGCCGGAACTAGGGGTGAGCGCTACCATGCCCGGCTGATTTATTTATTGGAGAGGCGAGGTCTTGCCAAGTTGCCTGGGTTGGTCTTGAACCCGCGGGCTTAGGCAATCCACCTGCCTCGGCCTCCCAAAGTGCTGGATTACAGCCACTGAACCTGGCTGGCAAACTTCTTCTAGTTAAAAGTTGGTAAGCTCTTTGGTAAGGGCCAGAGAGTAGAAGGTTGAGGGACTGTGGGCCATATGTTCCTTGTTGAAACTGGTTAACTCAGCTATTACAAGCAAATGGGCATGACAATGTTTCAGTACAATTTTATTTATAAAAAGAGTTAGTGGGTCAGATTTAATCCAAGGGCCAAAGTTTGCCAACACTTGGCCTAGCTGTTCCATTAGACTGCTAGTGCTATGAATTTTGGAAATCATGATTACTTTATAATGTACTCTCTGAGTCCAACACAGAACCTGGCATCTAAGAGTCATTTGGCACATTGCTGTCGAATGAATAAATGGCAAACTGTATAGCATTCCACTCTCTTTCACAAGGGCAGCATTGACTCAACTTCTATGAACAGAAAAAATGAACATTCACATTTTCTTTCTTTCTTTTTTCTCTTTTTATTCTTGTAGAGATGAGATCTAACTATATTGCCCAGGCTGGTCTTGAACTCCTGGGCTCAAGTGATTCCCCGCCCCCGCCATCTCAGCCTCACGAAGTGCTGGGATTACAGATATGAGCCAACACACCTGGCCCATCCACATTTCATCCGATTTTATATTAGAAACAAATTGATATGCCAATATGAAGACAGGGCACATAAGAAGTTATAGAATGAGAAAGGGAAGAAAGAGCTCTTACAACTTCATCAGGATATAATATCAACACCTTTTCTAAATTAAAAATAAATTGGTTGTATTAGTCATTATCAACTGAATCTATTCTTTTGAGAAATTGAAGTGAATTCATTTCAAACGTGTATAATTTTTTTATTAGAACTTGTTTTAGCTTAGAAGTTTTTCTTTTATTCTAGATACTCAGTTTTGGACAAATGAAGATCAGTGACTCTTTGTGCATCTGGGTGGGTACAAGAAGGCAGGCACATCTGGGCAAGCAGTAGATGTTAGAGTATGGATGAGTTCTCTGAAGAATCAGATTACAATAGAATGTGTTTACTAACATGATGTTCTGACAGAAAATCGGCTTCCTGCTGATTGGCCATTAATGGGATGTGGTGGACAGTCTTTCTACTTCCTGTTGGCTGGATGCTCTCGAAATTTTATTGGCAGTTGTTTATGTTTGAGAAAAATCTCTTTTTAAATATTCAGGCACCATGGAAAAGCAAGTAGAGCTTGGAAATAATTCCAAATTCATTAAATCTTATAAATTTAACAGCATCAGATCTTTCAAAAAAGCTTAGGAGAGAAAAATAATCTGAAAATGTAATTAACTGGGAAATATTTATTAAGAAACAATTAGGTGCAAGACATTGAGGGAAAAGGAGCAGTATCTACCACCATATTTCCCCAACATTTTTCAGTTGCAAAGTATTTCTGATTGTCTAAACTGAAGATATCTTTTCCTTTGTTTCTAAAAGTGATTTGTCCTACATGTTAATTCTTAACCTAAAAGTGAGCAAAAACCAGCTTAATTTTGGTAACTTTGTAAACTTCCTCTGTCTCAGATAAAATTAAAGTGAAGAGTATCAAATTAAGTGCTGAAGGTATATTTTGGATAATTTGTTAGATTCACATGTGAGGGAAATGAGTAACACACATCTAAGTAACACACAAAGAAGATTCTGACTTGGCCTAATTTGTTCTCTTCTCTTACCTCAATTTTTAGTCTTGGCTTGACATATTAGATCTTCTGAATTTTTGTTTACAGACAGAATCAGGAGAAAAGCAGTGAAGGAGAAGAATTAATGTATGAGTGAAAACTTGCAAAATTATTTTGGGGAAGAGTAGGAGAGAAGGATGAGGGAGTAGCTGAAGTGTTTGTGGGTTGTGTGTGGACAAGAAAAGGGGAAAGGAGTTTTAAAAAGTGTGGGTCTGGTCAATGTGTATCTACAATTTTTTGAGAAATACAAGCACAATTTTGACTTATTTAAAGATTTTTTTTTTTGTTGAACTTTTTTCCCTTGGCTCAAGATACTGCTAAGTATCTTAGTATCAGGTAGATGAAGGTCATAAGTATTACAGATCAATTAGCTTTATAAGTATTATGCCTTCATAAGCATAAGGCTGCCTCTTCTTTTCATATTATCTCTATCACCTATGTCAGATAAGTATGTTAATCCCATGATATATACACAGTCTTTTTTGTGCATTAAAGAGATATTACTGCTGAATTCCTTTTTCTTTCATCTCTATTCATAGTCAAAAAATTTCTCACATGCTCTGGGATAATAACGGCAATAGAAAGGAGTTTTTATGTGTGAGAGGGCTTCACAAATGGTAAAATGCATGATAGTTCTTCACTTCATGAAATAGATTTCAGATCGAGGTGACTGTGATGTTTTAAAATTTCTGAAATTATGATTTTTTTTCTGACTGGAAATACTTGGTTAATAGAATCAAGATTACCAGTTTGATATTGCTGTAAACACTAATTATAAAAAATGCTTCTGATAAATGTCCAGGAATTCAAACAGGTTTAGTAATTTTGGGAATGTATTCCTAATAATCTTTTATTAATACCTTCTCTCTCATCATTTAAATTTTCCTCTTAGAAAACTTCCTTTTATAATAAGAGGTCAATTAGTCTCGAAACAATAATAAGCAATGGTCATTGATCCAAGAACCAATGGTTTGATGGATATCCACAATAATTGTCTAGGTAGAAAGGAACTTGGTGTACATAAAAAACATCCATTCAATCATGCTGGCTTTCAGACATCAGTGCCATTTCACTAGGGTATTCTGAACTAGTAGAATCAGCACTTGACCCTGTCAATAAAATCTCTGTGAAACTGAAAAGTCTAAATGCTTGTAGCAGGAAATATAACCCTTGCCAAATTCCATATTTACATGAGGCAGAATGAAAGGAAGTGACACTAATCATTGAATTTAGCACTCGTTTCTTTTTAGTTGCAAATTTAAAAGTCCTTCTTTTAGCATTTTCAGTATCGGTCAGTCAGCCGCTCATAAGAGTTATTCTGTCCAAATTGTGGCTCACTTAAAAAGGTCATGGAGAGGTTATTCTCAATGGAGAAATGCAGATGTCTGACATCCTGTGGATTCAGATATGAGTCAGAGTTATTTATGTTCTAGGCAGATGACCTTTTATTTAGATAACCATATTTTCCAAATGGAAAATTAAAACACAATAGCGCAAAGGACTTTAATGCATTTTCTGGATGACATAAGAGGTCTAGGATATGTTTTACATGACAAAATGTTAAACTTTCTAATTTAAGGGAAGAGTGGAAAAAATTTCTGAATTATAACTGTTCCAAATAGTTTAGGGTATATGATATATGCCCCTCTACTCAGGGTAGTTATCTGTACTATACTGGTGTGATCTTATCCAAAAGTATATGCTTGGATATCCAAATACTTTTCACTGGCCTAGCATGTTATTACTAACTTTTCTACCTAAAGAACTTAAAATTTCGATTTGCTGTGTCATGGATAGGTTAGAAGAGAAGCAGAGAAGTCCTTCCTTCAGGAGGTCTTACTTAAAATATGCACACAGTTAGAGAGATTCCCTATGGTGTTTTCCTTTGACTCGGTTTAGAATATCCAATTAGCTAATCAAGCTTTAGTTCCTGAAGGGAAGAGAGGAATAAAGTGAGAAATGCAAGGAGGGGAGATATAGTGAACCATAAGTATATATGTTATTACTGTAGTTGTCCAGGCCAGGGAGAGTAACCATAGGCCTTGGCGCCTAACAGACTTCAGGAGCCTCCAGGAATAACAAGGATTTTGATGGGATCTGAAGAATAGAATAGTTGATGAAGTGAGGTGAGAGTTAAGTCCTGAAAATTAGGGAAATGCTAGGTAATAAAAGCCCTTAAAGCCAGGGAGTTTGGGTAGTCTTATAGACAAGAGCACAAGGAAAGAGAAACCTTTAGAAGGGCAGAATCAGAAAATGATAAGATTTATGTTTAGATACATTATTTTGATTAGTGGGGAGAGGAAGGACCCGAAGGGAGGAGCTTAGATCAGTTGTTGGGTGTAAAAATTCAGATGAAATAATGAAGACCTGAGTTAGATCAAATAAGGTTAGTGTTAGTGGGGATAAAAAGGACAGCTTATTCTCAAATTTGAAGAAAGAAATAACAAAGATTGAATGAGGAATATGGTTTAAATAACTACAATTTCCTCTAATAAGGACAATGTGGAGAAAGGAACATAGTATTCAAGCACAGTCTTTTATAATTGTAACCAAACATACCTTCTGCCCCCAATTTGGGCTAAAGCCATTAAGGAAATCAACTAAAAAACAAAAAAGTTTCTTAGATCTTTGTAGATTTCTTCTTGACTTTAGGGAATATCAGCATAACCTTGAGAATGTATTAACACACCAATAGCTAGGTCCTATCCCTGGAATTTCTGATTCAGTGAGTGTGTGGCAGGTCCTGAGAATCTGCATTTCAAGTAAGGGTCAAGGTGATACTGATGCTGCTTATCCAGGAACCGCTATTGGAGAACCACTGTCTTTGATTATTGTTTTAGGCAACAGTTTTCAATATGACTGTTTTGGACAGAGGTACTCCATCATAATCTGTAGCGACTAAGAGAGGTACAAAATTAGATGAATTTGTCTTACTTTTATTTGCTCAACACATTTTTTCCCCCAATACATTTTAGCTTGGCCTAGGTCATTATGTATTTTAGATTATATACATTGGGCTTGTTTTAAAAAATCATACTTGATTCTTTCTATTTCAATTCCAAGACATTGCCTCTGTGATTCTCAAGGAATAAGGTCGTTGAATCTTTCCCTTGCAATTTATTAGGCAACATTTCAAAGACATATTTCCAAGTAATTATTTAAATCTATGTCTGGAAGATTTATAATAACAACCATTTAAAAACTATGTTTTTCTGTTGTCAGGCTGCTTTTATTAGGCCTCTATCATCATTATAGGTCACAATCTAGAAAGTTGCTATTCCTACTAAATGTGATTTTCCTTTTCTGAATCTCAATATTGATTAGACAGTCCTGTGAATTTAGTGTTCATTATAGGGCATTTCAATAAAATAAAAAATATGATATCTTATAGGGAGTTGAGAAAAGAACCAAAATGAATCTGAAAGTAAAGATAGTATTATGACTGAAAGCACAAATCGCCTTAGTATTAATTACATAGTGGGAAGTAATATAGAAAAAGCACATATGTGGTGGGATGATTATTGTGTTTATTTGACCAATTATAGAAACTTGAGGATGAGAGAGAAGAAATTTATAAAGAAATGGAATAATAGTGTTGATGCAGAGAGACTTACTTGCTATGGAGGCTCCGGAGACCAGAGCAATATATGCAAGCTTGACTCTGCAACCAGAAATGTTTCTTGCATGGGAAGAATCTGTGTTGCTTTGGGATGAAAAATATTTTGTAAATCTCTACACTTGTGAATTTTATGGACCAAAGGCAAAAAATTTCTAAAAATATAGCATTTTCATATTTTCCTTACAAAGCTGGATTAACTTTTTCAAGTCTCTTCCAAAACTCTTACACTTTTATTTTCTCACTAGCTGATCATCTCTGTAGTTCCGCCTAACCCTCACATTCCTTCTACATGTACTTGCCTCTGACCCCCCTGAGCTTAGTAGAATCAGAGCAACCTACTTCATAATCACTTTATAATCCTCCTCATTGAAGTATATTTTCCCTTTCCTTAAGAGAGGAATTAGCCCTGTGGGAAAAGTGACTGAAAAAGGCTTTTAAAACACTTGCTCCCTTAAAATTGCTCAGAAAAGTTCCAATTTTGTTAATACTATCTTTTCATTCAAGTACTCCAGCAGAGAATTATACATAGGAGGTACTCAGTAAGGATGGCTGCCGATCTGTCATTATCCCTCCAATAAGCCTTGCCATCGTGGTAGAAAGATTTGCCAATATATTAAATGGCATTCACACAAGTAGGTAATAAGAACTCTTCAGTGGGATCGGCTAGCATAGCAGTTAGTGATCTACAAAAGCATTCTTCGAAGACCCTAACCTCCACTTTCAAGGGAAGTTGTTCCTCTATTGGGGAGTAGAGGCCATTGACTAAAAATATGCTTATTATTTTAAGGCAGCAAGCCCGTTATCTATGTATAAAAGCTCAAGCTTCTTTATATTCCAAAATTTACATATGCAATTTTCTGCAGTCTACTCATAGACTACTGGTAAAAATCCTCTGATAACCATTTTTCATGCCTGAAGAACCTTTATCATCCTTCAAAATTTCAAGGTTTTTAAATAGAAGGTATCTGTACATGTGTATTGGCTTCTGCAAATGTATGGCTGAGTTTGTAGCAGAATAAGAAGAGAAATAAAAATGTTTTTTGAATTGATATTTTTAATTGAAAAATTAAAAGTTATGGCAACTTACGTTATGTTGTGAAGGAACTACCTTAATCTTAAACAGTGCTTTTCCTTTCTTGTAAAGTTCTATGGGAAAACCTAAAATAGAAACGAAGCACATTTATGTGTATGTTCTCCCACTTGGCAAATTTGTTATAGAACCAAGGCATCCATCACCATGTCACAGAGTCGATGGAATCCTCCCCTTTAGAATCTTGCCTGAAGATTTTCTGTGTGATTCTCAGAATAAGGGATTAGTTGAACCCAGAGTAGCTAATGTTGTAAATCACATGGTGACTCCAACTTTTTTTTGACATGTGACTCATCTTTCTAAAATTGACATTAACTTCTTCCTCACCTGATTGTGTGGGTTCTTTTTAGCTTACCATTCCTTGGATTCCCTGGAATGTAGTAGACAGCTGGTTGCATTTTCCCTTTACTGTTTCCTAAAGCCTTTCTGTATTGCAGTGCTTCTGAACATTGTATACATGAGAATCACTCAGGGAGCTTTAAAAATATTAATGCATTCCTAGAGATTCTGATAAATTGGTGTTAAGTGTGGACATAATGTTGGAATTAGTGTGCAGTATTTTATTAAACAGTTTTATTGAGGTCTAATTGATATACAATAAACAGCATTTATTTAAAGTGTAAAATTTGATAAATTCGCAAATGTAAACACGCATGAAGTCATCACCGTAGACAAGACAGTAAATGTATATATCACTGCAAAAAGTGTCACTGATGTCCTTTTATCCCTCCTTTCTTTTTCTTCTTCCCTCTTCTCTTTACTCCCTTTGTAAGCAATCATGATAGTCTTCTTGTCAGTATAGATTAGTTGCATTTTATAGTTTTATATTAATGGAATAATTATACAGTTTGCATTCTTTTTTTGTCTGACTGTGTTCACGCAGCATAATTAATTTTAGATTTCTCCATATTGCCACATGCAGCTCATTCTTTTTTTGTTTTTGTTGTCCTGCAAATTAGTATCCCACTGTGTAACGATGTTACAAAATGTTTACCTGTACACTTGTTGAGGGACATTTGAGTTGTTTCCAGTTTTTGTCTGTTACAAATAAAGCTTCTATGACTATTTATGTAGAAGTATTTGAATGATTATAAAATTTCATTCTTTGGGAGCGGAATGGCTAGATTCCACTGTATTTAAAAATGATGTGTTTGCTATAAACTTGTATCTAGAATATATGAGTAACTCTCAAAACTGGGTGATAGGTTCAATAGAAGCCAAAACATCACTATCACACTATATACCCATGTAACAAACTTGCACGTGTACCTAAAAGTTAATCAGACATTTAAGAAACTGTCAAAGTGCATTCCAAAGTGGTTGTGTTATTTTACATTCTCATCAGCAGTGTATGAGAGTTCTAGTTTTTCCATATCCTTGCCAATATTTCATAGCATCGGTCATTTTTCCTTTCTAATTTTAGGAAGTGTGTACTCATATGTCATTATGGTTTACATTTACAATTCTCTAATGGTTAATAATGTTGAGTTACTTTTTTATACACTATTTGTCATACCTCTTCTTTGGTGAGGATTTGTTTCAAATCATTTGCACATTTTTTTTAAATTGGGTTCTTTCCTTTCTTTAAAAAAAATTGAAAGGGTACATGTGCAAATTTGTCACATGGGTATATTGTTTGATAATGATGTTTGGGCTTCTATTGAGCCGATCTCCCAGTTTTGAGAGTTATTTATATATTCTAGACACAAGTATATATCAGATGCATAATTTATTTATTTTTTTTTTTATTTTTATTTTTTTTTGAGTTGGAGTCTCACTCTGTCGCCCAGACTGGAGTGCAGTGGCCGCTCCCGGCCACCGCAGCCTCGACCTGCTGGGCTCCGGCGATCCTTCCGCCTCAGCCTTCCGAGTAGCCGGAATTACAGGCATGTGCTACCACGCCCAGCTGATTTTTTGATTTATTGTAGAGATGAGGTCTTGCTGCCCAGGCGGGTCTCGAACCCACGGGCTCAGGCAATCCACTCACCTCAGCCTCCCAAAGGCGCGGGATTACAGGCTGAGCCACCGAGCCCGGCCAGATGCATAATTTTTAAATGCAGTCATACTCCTTGTAATATTTTGGTAAATGGCAGCCCATGCACACAATGGTAGTCCCATAAGATTATCATACTGTACTTTTATTGTGTCTTTTCTATGTTTAGATATCGAGATACTTATTGTGTCACAATTGCCTACAGTGTTCAGTATAGTAACATGCTGTACGAGTTTGTAGTCTAGGAACAATAGGTTATACCATATAGCTTAGATGTGTAGTGGGCTATATCATCATGGTTTGTGTTCATACAGTCTATGATGTTACTACAACAAAATGACCTAATCGCACGTTTCTCAGAATATCCTGTATTCCTGTTGTTAAGCAACACATGACTGTATTTTCTTTTCATCTGTTTTGACTCTTAATAGTATCTTTAGGAGAAAAATGTTTAACTTTTAAGATTTTTTTTTTATAGAGTTTGCTTTTGGCATCATATCTAAGAAATAATCACTTAGCCCAAGGACACAAATATTTTCTCCTACATTTTCTTCTGGAAGTTTTAAAATTGAAGTTTTTACATTTGATCTATGATTTTTTAATTAATTTTTTATGTGACAGTTATAGCTTTATTTTTATTGTTTATGATATCTGATTGTGTCAGCGGATATGCTGAATCATCTCTCCCTTGAAATGCCTTTCAACTTTTGTCAAAAATTGTTTTTCTGTATGTATGTGTCTATTTCTGTATTCTTAATTGTGTTCTATTTGTCTATCTTTATGTTAATATCACAATGTCTTGATTACTGATGAGTATTGCATCTTAAAATTAGGTAGTAAATTAGTATACTAATGTTTTTTTCTTTTAAAATTTGTTTCCAGTGCATTGATCTAACAAAATACAAAGACTGGAAAACTGAAAATAAAAACAGAATAAAGGAATACAATTTTAAAAGCAATGAGACAAAGTAATGAAGTAAATAAAATCTTAAAACTGAAAAAAAGAAGTGTAATTTATGACAGGTAATGAGAAAGTGGCTCAAGAGCACCCTGAAATCTCCTTGATTGTACAAAGGGGGACATGGCACTCAAAGGCTTCTCATGGTCATTGACATCTGTAAGATAAGGATGGCAGCTGGACATTTTGAGATGATGAAAAAAACAAAACAAAACACTGTAGGAACAATCAAAGAACAAGTTTGATCTAATATTGACAAGTATGAGTTAAACACATTCTCTTCTTCTAAGTGCTCTGCCATGGTCAGCTGATTTTCCAGATTCTATGAGGCCATTCAAATTGCAGCTCTGCTTGGGATTTTATCCCTTTACAGCATTGGTAGCAAAGCAGTATGAGTGCTGTTTGCGTAGAGAAATCAGTGATGTTAAAAAATCAATCGCTCATAAGAAAAATTCCAAAGACAGCAGTAACATAAAATGAGGAAAATGCCAAAGATATGAAAAATAAAGACAATTGCTATAAGAAAACAAAAATTTATTTCCTTATTCTAGGTCCTTTTATTTTCATGTGCATTTTAGAATTAACTTATAATTTAAAAAAAACACCTCTGTTAGTTTGATTGGAATTTCATTAAATCTCTAGATAAATTTGGGGAAAAAATTGACGTCTTAACAATATTGAGTCTTTTGGCTTATAAACATTTTGTTTCTTCATTTACTTAGGTCTTCTTTAATTTCTCTCAGTAATGGTTTGCAGTTTCAGTATTCAGGTCTTGGATATCTATTGTCAAATTAATCACCAAGACTTTTATATTTTCTAATGTTATTGTAAGTTGTATTTTTAAAAATTTCATGACTGGTTATTAATTTTAGTCTAACAAAATAAAACTAATTTTTAGTATATTGATCTTATATCCTGTATCCTAGATGAACTCATTTAATTGTTCTACTATTTTGTTTGTAGATTTCATTACATCTTCTGCATAGATTATCACAATGTCTGGGAAGAAAGATAGCTTTACCTCCTTCTGGATTCTTTTTACTTCATTTTCTTTCCTAGGTGCTCTAGACTAGAATGTTAACAAGAAATGATGACAGCGGGAGATCCTTGTCTTGCTTCTGATATTAGTGAACTACATTCAATTTAATATTAGCTATAAGTTTTTCAAAGCTGTCCTTCATCAGGTTGGGAACTTTTGCTTCTTAGTTAACATTCTAGCTAAAACCTGATCCTGAGGGAGTGGGACATGGGCCAAATAGATTTTTTTAGTTCTCAAATTGTTCCCTTATGTATAGAAACTGTTTCAAAATTTTACCATTATCCTTAAGTATTAAACATAATCCCCATTCTTTCACTCTCAATGGCGTTATCTCTACTGAGTGCAGAGCCTAGTACTTAATAGAGGATTAATGTTTGGTAAATGATCAAAGTAAATGTTTATACTGGGCACTGTAGAAGATGTAAGAGGCATGGAATATATCTTACTGCCCTCAATTAATAAGTTATCTTCTTAGGAAGACAAGTCCTTTTCCAGATTGGGGGACATCTAAAATTTATCTTTGTATTAACGAGAGAGTAGACATCAGCTAAGAAAAATATATTAAAAAATAACTTTCTGTAGAAATTGAGAGAGAGTGTGTGCCATGGTGTGTCATAAGGCTGGCTTCCTGGAGAAGGTGGAAATTACACTGGTTTTGGAATGAGGGCCACCATATCAGGTCTGCAGAGGGGCTGGGGATGGGCATTTCAGGATGTGAGAAACACTGAAGTGAGGCCAGATGGAGAATGCAAACACCGTGGTATATTAAATGAGTCTGAAAGGTAGTATTTGAAAGTCATGGGACATGAGGTAGAAGTGTGTGTGTGTGTGCGCACGTATGTATGTGCATGCATGTGTGTGTGTGTGTATGAGTGAGAATATGTATGGGTGTGTTTGAAAGAAGCACACTAGAGGGCAATTTAATGAGAACAAAAGAATAATGAACTTGAATAACAAACAGATGCAGACATTTTTGTCTTTTAATTAAACTGTTATTTTAAGGTAATTGTAGATGCACATGCAGTTGTAAGAAATAACACAGAGAGATCTTGTGTACTTTTTATCCATTTTTCTTTTATGGCAACATCTTGCAAGGCTATAGTTCAATAGCACAACCAGAATGCTGACACTGATAGAGTCAAGATTTAGAAGGTTTTTATCACCATGATGATCTTTCATGTTTGCCTTTTTTGTAGTCACATCACTTCCTTTGGACCTCAATCCCTAGCAACTACTACTAAGTTCGCCATCTCTGCAATGCTGCCAATGTGATCAAGAATGTCATAAAATGGAATCTTATGGTACTTAATTTTTGAAATTGGCTTTTTTTCTCACTCAGCATAATTCTCTGGAGATTCATCCAAATTATTGCTTCAGTCAATAGTTCATTCCTTTTTGTTGATGAGTAGTGTCCTATGTGATGGATGTACCACAATTTAACAATTTACACATTGAAGAACATTTGTATTATTTTGTTTTTCAAAATGAATACAACTTCAAAATTAGAAATACACTTATAGATAAAACTGCTATAAATATTTTGGTATAAAACTTTGTGTGCACATAAGCTTGCAATTTTTTTTTTGGAATAAATGTCCAGGAGTGCAATTGCTGAGTTGTATATTAGTTGCATGTTTAGCTGTTCAAAAACTTTCTGGCTGTAACATTGTGTATTAACACAAGAGATGCATATGTAATCCATTTTCTCCCCATCCTTGCAAACTTTTTTTGTTATCATATTGTTAAATTTTGGCATTCTTCTAGGTACATAGTGGAATTTCCCTGTGGCTTAAAAATACATTTCCCTCAGGGCTAAAGATATTGAATAATTTTTTGCTTTCTCTCTATATTATCTTTGGTAAAATTTCCTTTCATGTCTTTGCCCATTTCAAATTGAATTGTTAGTTATTTTCCTGTTGAGTTTTGAGTATTCTTTATATTTTCTGGATATTAGTCCTATGTCAGCCATGTGGTTTGAAAATAATTTCTTCTAGTCTATATCTTATCTTTTCATCTTAATAGCATTTTTGCAGAAAATACTTTTCATTTTTATGTTTGCATTATCATTTTTTGAATTGTATTTTTGATATCACTTCTAAGAACTCTTTGTCTAGCTCTAGATCTGAAAGTCTTTCTACTATGATTTTTCCAAAGTTTTATAGTTTTAGATTGATGTTTTACATTTAAGTCTGCTATTCATTTTAAATTAATGTTTGGATAAAGTATAAAGTTTAGGTTAAAGTTCTTTTTTTTTAAACCATCCATAAATGTTCATTTGCTCCAACACAATATATTAAAAAGGCAACCTTCCCTCCCCCATTAAATTACTTTTGTACCTTTGCCCAAAATTATTTGAGCATAATCATGTGGTCTATTTCTGGGTTCTATTATTTTCCCCCAGAAATCTATATCTATCTCTTCACCAGTAACAATAACTAATCACACAGTGTCAATTACTGTAGCTGTGCAGTGTCTTGAAATAGAGTAGACTGACTTCTCCCACTTATTCTATTTCAAAATTGTTGAAATATTGTACTTCCTGTTCCTTTCCACATACATTTTGGAATAATCTTGTCTACATCTATTCAAAATCCTTCTGGGATTTTGTTTAAAAAAATTATGTTAAACTAGTATATCATTTGGGAAGAATTAACTTTTAAAAAATTTCTTTCAGCCTATGAACATGCTATATATCTATATTTATTTAGATATTATTTGCTTTAAAAAAATCAGCCTTTTGTACTTTTCAGCATACAAATCTTATACATTTCATTAAATTTATAACCAAGCATTTTGATTTTTTTTTTTAGTGATTGTAAATGGTATTTCGTTATCAATTTTGTCATGGGTTCATAGCTAAAATATAGAAATACAATTGGTTTTTGCATCTTCATCTTGTATCTTGCAAAACTTACTAAGTTGCACTTATTAGTTTTGGGAACTTAAATTGTTTTTAAAAATTTTCTCCACAGACAATTGTGTCATCTGCACATAGGGACAGTTTTATTTATTCCTTTTTGATTGTTATGTTTTTTGTTTTATTTTCTTGCCTTATTGTACTGGCTACAACTTCCAGCAATATTTTGAATAGAGTGGTTGGAAAGGACATCCTTGCCTTGTTCCTGATCTTAGAGGAAAAGCATTCAGTCTTTTCATTAAATAAAATGTTAGTTGTACAGTAGGTATCTTTTTTTTTGTAAATAATTTTATCAATTTGAGGAAGATTCCCCCATTCCTATTTTTTCATGGAGTTTCCAAAATTATGAATGTGTATTAAATTTTGCCAAAAATTGCTTCATCAATTTGTATGATCACATGGTTTTTCTTCATCAACTCCATATAGTCATAGTGTACATTTATTTTAAGATATTGTTAAGTTATATTAGCACATAATTTGTTAATTTTTTTGTGACTCTATTAATGAGTCACATTAGTCTCTAGATTCTTCTATGTACATTTCTTGTCCAATCTTAATACCAGAGTAATACAAGCTTCTTAAAAATGAATTGGGAGGTGGTCCTTTTGCTTCTATTTTCTGGAAAATATGTGCAGAATTTGGGTTAATTCTTTTTTAAACATTTGGTGGAATCATGTGGGCCGGAAAACTCTTTTTTTGAGTTTTAAAATTGTGGATTCAAATTCTTTAAAAATTATAGGGCTATCCAAATTATTTATTTTATATTGGGTGAATTATAGTTTTTATTTTGGGAAAAATTGGTTTATTTCATCTAGTTACCAAATTCATGTGTGTAGAATTGTTGATTATATTCCCTTATTCTTTTGACGTCTGCAGGGTGGTCAGAGTACACACTCTATGATTCAAATTTGTTGAAGTCTATTTTAAAGTTCAGCGTATGGACTATCTTGGTTCATGTTCTGTGGGTAATTGATAAAAAAGTATACTCTACTGTTGTTAGATGGAGATGATTAGATCTGTTTGGTTGGTTGATTAGATCTGTTTGGTTGGTGTGGTTGAGTTTTGTTCTATATTCTTTCTGATTTTCTTGTATCAATTGTTGAGAGGATTAAAGTTTTCAATTATAATTGTGAATTTGACTGCTTATACTGTCATTTCTATGAGTTTTTGCTTCGTTTATTTTGTATCTCTTGTTTGATGTATAAGTATTTTGGATTGCTGTGTCTTCTTGGCAGAATGATTATTTTATTAGTATATGGTGTCCCTTTCTGTATCTGATAACGTTTTTGTTCTGAAATTAAGTCTACTTTGTTTGATACTAATATAGCCACTTTGTTTTCTTTTGTTTAATGTTCACACAGCAAATACTTTTTCATCTTTGTACTTTCAATCTGCTATATCACTATTTTTGAAGTGAGTTTCCTGTAAGAGCATATAGTTGACTCATTTTTTAAATCAATTCTGACAATTGCTGCCTTTTATGTGGTATATTTTGACCATTTATATTAATGTAATTATCAACATATTAGGACTTAAGTCTGCCAATTGGTTTTTCTCTGTTTTTTTATTTCTCTGTTTTCTGACTTTTTTGTGGGTTAAAGTGTTTTTTTTTTTTTTTTGGTGATAGAATTCCACTTTGATTTATCTATAGTGATTTGGGATATGTTTCTTTATATAGTTCAATGGTATATATATTTATGTATATATATTTTGTTATATATACATAACTTATCACAGTATGCTACTGGTAGTGCCCTTTTACCAGTTTGAGTACAGAAACTTTATTTCCCTTTATGACCTTTTATGCTTCCCTTTTATAATATAATTGTCTTAAATATTTCTTTGCATACCTTTAGAACCATATCAGATATTGTTATAACTCTTGATGCAATCATCAAATATAATTTAGAAAATCTTGATGAGAAGGGAAGTCTGTTATATTTATGCTTATGCTTTTTCTTCTTTCCTGATATCCCAAGTTTCTCTCTCATATTGGTTCCATTCTGTATAGAGAATTTCCTTTATCCATTCTTTTTGGGTAGATTTTTTTTGGTGGTAAATTCTTTTAGAGTTCTTTCATCTGAGAATGCTTTAATTTTCCTTTTATGTCTTTAGAATATTTTCACTGGCTATAGAGTTATTGTGAATTGATAGTTCTTTTCTTTTAGCACTTTGAAAATGTAGTGGCACTTTTATCTGTCCTCTATGATGCCTTATGAGAAATATGCTATTATTCAAATTGTTTTTCTTCTCTAGATAAGATGTGGTTCTTCTTTAGCTTTCTTCAAAATATCTTCCTTGTCATTGGTTTTAAGAAATTTGACTATTGTCCATCTTGTTGGAGATTTCTTTGGGTTTATACTGCTTTGAGTTTGCTTCTCTTCTTGAATCTGTTGGTTTATCTATCATATCCATCATCTCAGTGTATGCATCTATTACTGACCCTTCTTCATGCAATTTGAGTAATTGGTATGATAAATGGTTTTTTATTAAAACCTGGACACTTGTGTATTATGTTTTAAGACTCTGGAGCAAATTTAAGCCTTCTGTAATAGTTTTCTTTGCTTGATACATCCTAGCTGGGGAAGGAGAATGTTGGTTTCATTACTGTCTATTGGGTAGGAGTCTAGGTTTCCTACTCAGACTTGGTTGCTCTCAGTTCTGCTGGATGGGGATATGGGAGGTTCCAGTTCTCACTAGTCCTCATTGACCGGGGAGGGTTAAGAATGCCTCCTTACTTCTTCCTAGGTGATCTTCACTAACACCACAAGGCGGAAGGTGGGAATGTGGCCTTATGACGGCTGAAGCAACTTTGGTGAAAGTTCTGCCACTCCACTGTTCCTCCTCTGACACCATCTCAGTGAAGAGGCAGAGATGTGCTTCATTAGTGATGGGTAAGGGTGGAAGCTGAAGCTTCCTAAATTGTCTTTACTGACCCTGCATCAGGAGGGGGTTTCGTTACCACCTAGTGAGAATGAAGTCTTGTCTCACCACTTGGATTTATTTACTACTTCCTCTAACGGGCTTGGAGCACTTCTTTTCAGCTTTGTGTGGAAATCTAAATCTAAATCCAGGTTACTCATTCAGCCTCTGCTGGCATGGGACTGGGGAGGGCAGGATACATTTTTTTTTTTTTTAATAGTGCTTGACTGGAGCAGAGTTGTTATTGTCTAAAAATCTTCTCTCTTGTTGGCTGTTCCTTTCCTAATCCTTTTGCTAAAAACAGCAGAATTTTTTTTGGGGGGGGGAGGGCAAGAAGGGGCTGTTTTTATCTGTGCCCATGGCATTTCCAGCTTGTTGGCTTCTTAAACTCTATGTCTAAGATATGTAAGACAACAAACATGCAAACAAAAACCCATGGGACCATAAAGTTTTCCTCAGGTTTTAAGGTCCCTAGCCAGTCTGCCTTCTTCTATTCAACTTTTAGATTCTAGATTCTCCTTACGTTTATTTTATATATACCGTGCAGAGATTTTCATTGTGTTTAGTAGGACGAATAGGGAAAAGTACATATATATTCCAAATTCTCAAAAATGGAAGTAATTCCTATGCGGGTTTTAATTAGGTAATTTTTTGTGATAGATAATCAGAGATAATCTCTGTCATCATTCTCTGAACAAATTGTTAATAGGTGGATTGGAAGTGAGGAATGGGTGATTCCTAACAGATGTAATAAAGGCTTCCACAATAAACCTCAATCCTTGACACACTGAATGATTGTGATTACCTGCTACATATAGGAAATATGCTTACCCTTCATCTATGTTGTGACACGTGTTCTCTCCCACACTGATCATGAGGTAGGTGCTGGAATTACTTTTGTTTTCCTAATAAAATAATTGAACTTCAAACAGATTAAATAACTGCCAAAAGTCACACAGTGAGCAAGTCACAGAATCAGGTATGGAAACATGGTTTCCCAGATGGAAACTGGCATCAGTGGTAAGATGACGAACAGTTTCATGAGATATTAGAGAAGATGCATCAGCATTGCTAGAGACTGTTTAAGGTCAGAGCTGTTTGGTGGCCTTTGTGCAAAGTGGAAGCACCTTTGGTCATGATTTCCTCAACTTCTGCCATCTGAGTATTACCTTATATTTATGCCATATCTAAAAGTCACCTGGATTTATATCATATTTCTCTTTAAGTTTACTTATTTATGTTGCTTCAATAAACATTTATATTGAACGACAATATCTAATCATGACTATGTGCTACTTATATCTATTCTTCTAATACATATTGAATAAATGTGTATATATTAAAATAATTACTGATCTATATCTCAACCAAAAGCTTGTTAGGAATCACCTTGCTGTGGAACCCTGACCGGTGCCTGAAAGGGCTCTAATGAGAAATGCATACACAGGTTTAGTATTGGGGCAAAGAGGTGCAAGATGCTTTCCCATTAGTTTTGCAACGAGGATGATGAGAAGTTTTGGTTGGGGGAGCAGACTTCTCTTTACAGCTTGCTCACATCTCCTGTGCTCCAGGCGATCCTGTACTAGCCTTTCAGAAAGTCCTGTTATTAGCCAAAGGTTAGGCTTTAAAAATATTGCCTCATTGAATAGAAATCCATCTGTTGGTGTCTGACTGGCTAGGCTGGATTCAAGACTTAGAGAAGACAAACTTCTTTTTTAGTACTTAGTACAATAGGTCAAGATTATGGTGTGTGTGTGTTTTAAACATATCTAGATCCACTTTAGTGACAATGTATACTTGAAAATATGTTGCTGTGTTCTGTATTAGTTTCAAAACTCTCATGATGAATTCATATTTTCCTCAGTGATGAATTCGTGGATGTGGAAAATAAGGTCCCATTTAGATAAGCTTTACAAACTCTGAATTAATGCCAGCAGAACCAAATAAAAACCTGAGCTTTGATCCCACAGCACAGAGAAAAAAGTTTGGTTCATTAAAAAAAAAATACAAAACCTCCTAACCCTGAAATGTACCCTATGTCTTTATAATAAAAATACAAAATATAAAACCAAACCAAAAAAAAAAAAAAAAAGGATCCTCTAATGATTATATCACCAAACAGACGAACTGTTGCAGAGGAATGGCAGAGCAGAAATTTTATTTATTATTTTAGAGGAGCTAAGTCTCACTAGGTTATATCCAGGGAATACGAATCAAAGGATGCTCATTTCACATCTGTTCTCTTGCTGATAAAAACTTTAATTGGTGACTGATTACTTATGAGGCATTTTCTTTATTCCCTGACCTTATTGTCCTGATAACCTGGTCATTTCCTGCCAGGAGTTGAAACAGGCCACATTTAGGTGGAAAGTGCTTTCCTTTATAGAGATGAAACACTTACCTGGCATCTTCAAATGTTTTCAATTGCAATATGCAATGAATCACTATATGATGAAAGTGTTTGGAAAAGAGAAGAAAGCATTTTTAGGCCAGCTTTTAGTAGCAGATAATCAGCCACATACTTGGCAGAGGGTATCTCCATCTATATATGGATTCCTTCTAGGCTGAGTATCTGAGAACTCCTTTTTTTTTCCTGCTGTAGAAACAAATCTGTCATTAAAACTGAAGCTGAAGGTAAATATGACCTGTTTAGTACATAAAGAAAAGGTAGCTGTTGTCTTCACTGATTCACCTGAGATGTACATCTTTGGAATTTTACTTTCCTTTTTTTTTTTGAGTTGGAGTCTCACTCTGTCACCCAGACTGGAGTGCAGTGGCACGCTCACAGCCACCACAGCCTCAACCTACTGGTCTCCGGCAATCCTTCCGCCTCAGCCTTCCAGGTAGCTGGAACTACAGGCATGCACTACCACGCTCGGCTAGTTTTTTTGATTTATTGTGGAGACACGGTCTCGCCAAGTTGCTCAGGAGGGTCTCGAACCCACGGGCTCAGGCAATCCACTCGCCTCGGCCTCCCAAAGTGCTGGGATTACAGGCTGAGCCACGGAGACTGGAATTTTATTTTCGTTGGAAGGGTAAATTAGCTGTTCCTGTCTCAGGAAGTGGATAATGAGATTTCAGAGAATAGTGGCTTTGTACCTCTTATACTAACTTCAGATCTTATTTGAAATTATTGTGTTAGAACAAGTACCAAAAAATAATGGCTCTGTTGCTGCTTAATGCTTTACATAGAAGGGAAAGTCTAGAGGGTGAAGATGGAGATTGAGAGCAAAATTTGGAATCAAGAAGAAAGAAAGCCTTGAGACATATTTGGAAGTCACTTTTGATTTTTTTATTTTAATTAGTAACAGGTTAATTCCACATTTGCTGAAGGTTGTCAGTATGCTGGTCAGTAGTCTTTTTTCCCCCTTTATTTAAAGCATGTGCTTCCATTATGTAGAGAGAGCTTAAAACATGCATGCCAACGTTTTTTCTTGTCTCATGTACTATTTTGAATAGATATTTTAAACTCATTTGCCATTTAGTTGCAACCTTTTTTGCTGATTAGATACATTTAATATTTTTGTTTATTAATTATTTTAAAACCTAAATATATCATATTCATATTGTAAAATCTCTTAAAAATACAAAGAAGTATAAAAGTATATAACTTTTCCATCCCAGCCCCTATTTCCACTCTTTTGAAGTAATTAGTATGTAAAGTCTGGTATATCTTTTTCCACATCTGTCTCTAGACTCTTCTAAAATTGTAGAAATATAATAAATGGATCTTCTCTCTCTCCCTGTCTTTCTCTTTCTATTTCTGTCTTTTAAATTGACAGGACACTCTATATATGTAGTAAATGAAGTTGCCTGCTCAATGTCTATTTTCAAGTGTCATTATATAGTATACTTTGGTAATAGCTATACTTCCCTGAAGGCCCTCATTAATTCCCCTAAAGGGAAAACAAACAAACAAACAAAAAACTACAAAACTAGGCATCAGATTTGAAGCCTAGGGTCTTCAGGTTATGGGAAATCCTCTCCAGCAAGTTTCCATAAACCTCTTCCTGGTCTAGAGTCTGCTGGATAATCAAATGTTTCAACACCATTTTTTGAAATGATCATTATTTCATGACTGAATTTTCTTGGCACTTTTGCCAAAAATTAATTGATTGTAAATGTCTGTTCCATCAATCTATGTCTGTTTTTATGACAATACTTCACTGTCTTGATTTGAAGCAGATGAAGCCCAACCCAAGATTTGGCTCGAATGTCAAGATGACAATGTCACATACATACCCCAAAAAGAGTATGAATAGATTTATTACTTACATAAGGAGGCTTTCTGGTGAGAGCAAGACTTGCCTAAGATGGTCTAAACATGTCTTGATAGGGCAAGAAAAAAAAAAAAAAGAAAGAAAACGAAAAAAGAAAAGAAAGAGAGAGACTAATTTGGGGTTTTATTTTAGTTAGAGGGTGAGATTAGCAGGAACTTGCTGGTTTGAATCTCCTGGTGGTACACTCCAAAGAGGGAGCTCAGGCTTTCTTATCAGCTTGTCCAGATGTAAAGCAGAAGAGAAAGAGGCTTAAAAGTTCTTAGCAGTCAAACATCAAAAAATGGAGTTGAACTCTTTATTACAAGGGACTTTACAGTAAGTTTTGAAATTGAGAAGTTCAAGTTCTCTATTTTTTTTCCAAAATTGTATCTAAAACTGTTCTTGCTTTCTTTTTCTGGGTTAGATTAACTGGCTGTAGTAGTAAGGATTGGCTAGTTTCATAAAATGAAGGTAGAACTTTTCATCTTCCATAATTTAAACAATTAAAAAAACTGTTTTTTTTTTTTAAATGTTAGATAATACTTTTGTGAAATTATCAATGCCTGGTATTTAAAAAAAATTAGTGGTCATTAATTACCTTATACATTTATTCTGTGGATATTAGTCAATTAATATTTTTACTCCATATTAGTTAATATTGAAAAATTATGTAATTTGATAAAAAGTATTCTTTAGATTTTTAAATTTATGTAAGTATATTGTATTATGTTACTTCAGTTTTTTGATGTGTGAAATGATTGTCTATTTTAGAGTATATTTGCTTTAGTGACAATTAAATGAGTAACACACTAATGCCTTAGAATACTAAACATACTGTAAGCACTCAAATGTTTAATATTGCTTGAGAATTGTTAATAACATTTTGCTACAATACATTAATTCATCTATTTTGTCATTTTTTTATTCTTAGTGTTTCCCTTTTTCTTAATTAAATTTGCTATCAATCAGCTATTTATTGGCCTTTATTGAGAATTTTCTTCTGGTTTAATTTATACTTTCTTCTAGTTTTGAAATTTTTATTAATTTAAGCTTTTGTGTTCAAGTATGTCATCTTATTTTTTCATATATTTTGCTTTTCATTCCCTAATTTCTTAAATGTTCAGCTTTTTATTTTCAATAAATAAAAATTGAAAATTTTTATTTTTAAAAGTTGAAAATAAAGAAAAATTAAAGGATACAGACATTTATTTTTTGGTGTCTGTAATTGTATAAACTATTCTTTTTTAAAATTAAATTACTTTCTAGATAACTTTAAATTTGTTTTGATTTTGTTCTTTATCCAGGAATTATTTAAGAGAGGTTGTCATAGTTTTCAAGCTGTTAAGTTGGCATTTTTTGGCTGTCCTTTTTACTGTCTATTTATAATTCTTTTGGTCAATAATCAGGAAATGCAACTTTTAAATCCAAAATTTTGAAGAATATATTATAGTTTTTTGTTACCAAGTACAAGGTAGATTTTTAAAATGTTTTATTAATACAAAGAGTGTAGATTATATGAAAAATACAAAACTTTCTGAAATCTCTCCATGTATGTGTATTGATATATATCCATATATATATATATATATCCATATATATATATATACACAGAAGGTGCCAAGAAGTGTATACACATTTTAACAAAGGAAAAATCTGTTTTAAAATTGTATATTCAATAAGATGAATACAAGTTTTCTACAATTACAGGAGGCACTCAAAGTTGTTACCGTCAGTGTCCATACACTTTATTACACCTCTTAACTTCTCTTAAAATGTGTATACATTTTTTGGCACCCATTATATGAATATCGGTATATCATCTTTGACCCCTTTTTTTTAGAGCACAGAGCATTTGCTTTAGACAATTATAATTAGCAATTATACATTTTCTCTACTTCCTTAAGATGTAAATCTTCTCTCTGCCTCTTGTCAGTTTTATAACTAAAAAATGTATTTCTCAAGGACCTGGGAGTTGACCCACTGAAATGCAATCACAAGAAATTTTGTCCTTGTGGGAGGGTAGGAACTTAACTTAAAGTGACCTTTAGCAAACATAGATGACCTAATCACATTGACTTTCATCTCTTTTCAACTAGTTGGAGCTTTTATAGTTCCTATGGAATGTGTTGAAATGCCTTTATATCCTTGCAGACAATACAAACTAGTTTGTTTTTTTGAAGTAATTAGTGTAGGCACTCTATTTTCTCTGTTTTATAAGTGAAGCAGATGCATCTTATATTCAAAAAATGTTTGAGATGGATGAGATCACAAAACAAACCCAACTCATTTGTTGTAAGCACAAAGTAAGTCAGAACTTGCAAAGCAAAGTGACATTTCATAAGTCTCACAGTAAATCATAGTACTAGGCCTTAAACTCAAGTTTTTAACTCTAGCTGTCCTATCTGTTTTAAGAACTGAATGAACTGTCTGTGAGAAACAGTATAGAGGAAAGTCTATTGACCCGTACCATCTAATAGAAGGAAAGGGAAGATATGTAACTAAAAGTCATTTGGTTTCCATTGTTTCTGCTAAGAAGCAGGTTCAGGCCAAAGACTGTGAAGCTACTGAGTTAGCAAATTATTCAATTTTGGGGTATCCTGATTTAGATGACAAAACTTTGAATGCCTAGTTATATTTGAATCCTGACAATATTTCTTTAGTATAAGTATGTCTCAAACAATATTTGGGGCACATTACAGTAAAAGAAAATACATAGCTCATCTGAAATTCAAATATAAGTGGACATCCTGTAGGTCTTTGTGGGGTGATTGAAATTGGTGAGAAAAAAAATCCAAACATAAGCAAACTTATAGCAACTTATGCAAAAAGAGGAGATGTATTCTATCCTTGTAACTATTAAAGTCTGTAATAAGATACATATAACACAGACTGGGGAGTGAAATTTGGGTATCTTAGGTATGTGATATTGGTGAAACCTTATTACAGTTTTACTTTCCTTCAGTGTTATATGTATTAGGACAAGAGACCTAAATAGCAGAAGAAAAAAGAAAAAATAAGTGAACCCTGGTGCATTGAAAATGGAAAATATAATATTAAGATCAGATCTTCAGTGGAAGTTTTTCCAAGTTCTTCTGACAGTTAATGAGATTAGCCAGCTTATATTCAGCTGGTTGATGAAGACAGCAAAAGACAGTTTCCTTAAAGAGGATATTTTCCTTGATACACTCTTTGTTGTAGTCAGGAGTTTGTATGTAAAGGATAAAGAATAATAGAACAGTTCTTGCTCCATGACCATTGAAAATTGCAAAAGAACTGTTGTCAAATTTGTTAGAGGCATTGTTTTGGAGCATAGGATAATGCTTTATACACATGGATCAATTTGCACTGAGTGTTTCTACTATGTCAAAAAAATTTAATATGTTGCTTAGGTAAACATTTGTTTAAAAAGCAATACTATTTCATAATAATATCCCCCATGAAAATGTAAATTTGGCTATTAAATAATTGACAGTTTGGCTTTTGGTCTCTGCACAACTTTGTAGGGTTAGGGGGTAGTGGTAGGTTTAGGAGACAGAGACTGAGTAGAAGTGCTGATCTTCAGTTGGAAACCAGAGGAAGCTTAGGAAGCAATTGTATTGTGATTTTTCTGGAACATACTTAGATCTGGGTACAGTTAATCTACATGTGCTTCAATAGTTTTTGTGCTTTTGTTTTGTCATTCACTTTACAATAACAAGACAAAATATGTTTTACGTAACTGATATTTTAGACCCTACTGTGAGCATTATGTAGGGGTTTAACTGTAACATGATGGACATGCTGCAAAGACTAAACTACTGAATTGAAGTACATTGTAGGTCTACAGTGACTAAGTAAATTTCACCAGGTGGTTGTTATAATAGCCTCCTTTTTGGTTTGTGTGCTCCTGCTGTTGCCTCTCTTTTTTATTTTTCAGGGGCATTCTACTAAAATATAACCTAGACTCAATCTGTTCAAAAATATCTAAAGGCTTTCCATCTCACTCACTGTACAATAACTACACAGTACCCACAAAGTTTTCTGTGATGACTACCCCACCCCATCTCTGGAATCTAATTTCTTATTATTTTTCCCCTTATCACTTTGCTGAAACCACACTAGAATTCTTTTTTTAGCCTCAAGTCTTGGTATTTTTTTCCCTTTGTCTTAAATGCTTTCCCTCCAGATGTTATAGATAGGTCTTTCACTTCTTTTAGAGTTTAATCAAAAGCATCTTTTAAAGAAAAATTTCCCTGACTTTCTATCAAAATTTCAACACTATAACCAACACAGCACTTATATCTCCCTTCCCAGATTTTTTTCACTTTTCAACATGCCATTTTCCTATTTATCTAGTTTACTGTCTCCTTCAGTGTAAATCTTTGAAGTTACAGATTTGTATCTCTTGTTTGATGCTATGTCTCAAACACATCTTTATTAATCAAAATAGGACGATTACAATCAACACATTTTTACAAATGAGAATTGTTTGTTTATTCCTGTTGCATAAAAATTATGCTTCAATGAACTTTTGAAAAGCGTTTTTTGTATCCTGCTGGTTGTGGAAGTGCTTTCCCTGTAAAATGTTGTCAAGATGCTTGAAGAAGTGATAGTTGATTGGTGAGAGGTCAGGTGAATATGGCAGATGAGACAAAGCTTTGTTGCCCAATTCATCCAATTTTTGAAACTTTTGAAGTTTTGCTTGTGTGATGTGAAGTTGGGAATTGTTATGGAGGAGAATCGGGCCCTTTCTGTTGACAAATGTAGGCTGCAGGCATTGCAGTTTGTGCTGCAGCTCATTGATTTGCTGACCATATTTCTCAGATGTAATGGTTTCGCCAGGATTCAGAAAGTTGTAGAGGATCACACTGGCAGTAGACCACCACACAGTGACCATGACCTTTTTTGGGTGCAAGTTTGACTTTGGGAAGTACTTTGGAGATTTTTCTTGGTCCAACCACAGAGTTGGGCATTGCCAGTTGTTGTATAAAATCCACTTTTCGTTGCACATCATAGTCTGAATAAGAGAAGACGACACTTTGAAATGATGATTTTAAAAATTTTCACTTATGGGAGCTTTTCACCTTTCCAATTTGCTTCAAATGCTGAATGACTGTAGAATGATTGATGTTGAGTTCTTCAACAACTTCTTGTGTAGTTGTGAGAGGATCAGTTTTGATGATTGCTCTCACTTGGTCATTGTCAACTTCTGATGGTCAAACACTATACTCCTCGTCTTCAAAGCTCTTGTCTTTTTAGCAAAACGTCTTGAACCACCACTGCACAGTACATTTGTTAGTAGTTTCTGGACCAAATGTGTTGCTAACGTTGCAAGTTGTCTCCACTGCTTTGCAACCCATTTGAACTCAAGTAAGAAAATCACTCACATTTGCTTCTTGTCTAACGTAATTTCCATATTCTAAAATAAATATAAAATAAGCAGTCTGTAATAAGTCATTAGCAAAAACACACAAACCAAGAGATGTGCATTAAAATGATGTATAACATGACCACATTTATTTAAGATTATATTCCAATATCAAAGAGCAAATATCAACAATGCAAAAACCACAATTGCTTTTGCATGAACTTAATAGAATAGTACCTAGCACATAGTAGGTACCCAATAGATATGCCATGTGTCTTTTCTATAAAGTAGGAACTATTGTTATATTTAGTCTACAGATGTGTAATATGTGGAAATGTGCACAAAAAAAGACATCAGTTATTTGGCCAAGATCAGCAAGTGGTTACTTGTTACACTGAGATTAAGACGAAAGCAGTCTATACTCTGGAACCCATCCCTGTATCCTTAAGCTCTGCTGCTTCCCCTGGATCGTATGTGTCTTAATAGTAAAAGAGATAATGAAGGTAATTGAGTTTTGATAAAAGCCCATGAGAACCTAGTTTGATAATGCATAGATGAAAGAGTAGTGAAAACCTGATGTTGTGGTCTAGCCCACACCCAAGTCTTCAGTCAAGAAGTACTACTGGTGGCAGAAGCCAAGAAAAAGCCAGTCTGAAAACTGTTATTTTCCTTCAGTTGAAAAACTATGACTTATATTTCTGAATGTATCCTAAATAACTTAATTTGTGCTACTAACTTATTCCTAATGGTGCAAAGTTTCATTTTTGAAAATACAGATTAGAAAATAAAGAATAGAAATCTTGGGATTTATTGATATGATTGGTGTGCTTGCCTCAAAGTCCATGGGGTAAAAGGTATAGTGCTGAATTATTTCATTAAGAATGAAATAGGGAAAGTAGAAGTCAAATTCCTTCTTGCTGACAACAACTTACCTGCTGACAATGACAAATTGCTAGAGAGGGTGTCTCATGGCTTTTTCTCTGGCAATATGATCAGCTCCTGGATAAATAGTATTAAAGGCAGAAGTCTACCTCCAGGGCTTTTCTAGTAGATAAGCTCATACCTCTGATTGTGTTTCCTTGGTCCTTTGACACCTCTGGACAGACAGGACTGGAGACTGAAGATATTTAGTAGCATTCTTTTCTGGAATTCTGACAAAATAAATAACATTTAGGAGGTTCACATACATCTAGCTTCTTTGGAATAATGTGAATGTGAAGGGTTTTGGCAAATGAGAAAGGTCCTTGCTCTTTTAGAAAATCACTTGGTTATTATTCATAATTTTCAGAGTTGACAAGAATTTAAAAAGCACTTCCTCAGAGTCTCAATGGAATTCTTGTGCTTATCCTAAATAGCTATCAATCATTTCCAGATTTAGTTTCTTCTGTTAGACTCTTTGCTGTCAAAAATCTCATGGATTTTACCACAGATGTGATTTGATGTGAAGAAATAGCCATACACTTGTTCTTGCCTAGAGCATACCCAACTGTGTATTACCCTATAAGGGATGAAGGATAATGGACTGGATTTCTAGACTTTAGGGTATCATGATATCCTTCTTGTAACAGGAAATATTATTCCTTCTAATTTTTGGTTCAGGGATCCTAGTAGGACCCTGATTTGGGCACATCATATCAAATTTACAGAAAAATAGAACATATACACATATAGCACACTCATTGCTTAACGTGATTTTAACAGTAACTCAGGGATGTCAGCAGAAATCATTGTTAACTCCATTTACTAACTGGAAAATTGAGGTTTACAGGACTAATGTGACTCAGTGATATGAGAAAGATTACTTAGTAAGTAAGTAGCCAGAACACAAATCAATCTATGGACTTCTCTGCCTGTGATCTTTCTGTTTCACTGTATCAAAGTACCTTAGATGAGGATGTTGGAGCTGTTGATGGTTCTTTTGTCCACAGCTATTGACTTCTTCAAACTTCTAGGGCAGGAACCTGGATGCTTTTCAATTCTACTCAATCAAAGAAATGCATATTCCTAGATTCAATAGTCAAAAGACCAAAACCGGAGCCACAGAATTCATCGCACACAGTATTTCTTTTTTTTTTTTTTTGAGTTGGAGTCTCACTCTGTCGCCCAGACTGGAGTGCAGTGGCTGCTCCCGGCCACCGCAGCCTCGACCTGCTGGGCTCCGGTGATCCTTCTGCCTCTGCCTTCCAAGTAGCCGGAATTACAGGCATGCGCTACCATGCCCGGCTGATTTTGTGATTTTATTGTTGAGATGAGGTCTCGCTGCCCAGGCGGGTTTCGAACCCTCAGGCTCAGGCAATCCACTCACCTCAGCCTCCCAAAGGTGCGGGATTACAGGCTGAGCCACCAAGCCCGGCTGCACACAGTATTTCTTAGTCTCTCTTCTCCTCTCCACCCTCACCACCAAGTTACTGTACATACAGGCCTGCTCCAAGAGTCTTCCTTTCTCCCACTCAATTCCTGTGTCTGAAATGAATTGTTTTGATTTCTTTTTTTAATTTTTAATTTATGTGGGGTATATTTCAGGGTTAAGTATACAAATGTTCATTATGCAGGTACCCTTGTTGATTTCTTTGAGGGGCTTTTTATTAATCTTTCATCATTTTCTGGCTTTCCTGTTCTGACTCTCACAGTTATCTATTGACAAGACCTCTGAGGTTAGCTGAGCCATCCCCTGCTGTTGGTGATGCCAGTTCAGCATCTGAAGACCCCCAATGCTTGGGGAGGGCTGCTGATGTCCAAGTCAAAGGGGTTCTCCTTAGGCGGCCACTGGTGCTGACTCAACTTGTTACAGAAGCTACCTGCTCATGATCCTTACATTTAAATTAAAGTCTTTAAATCCAAACCATGTTTAGAATGAAATACACTAGAAATATTGAAGGAAGCTGATCCATCTACATCTAGGCATTCAGACTCACTACAGGATTAAACACCTTTAACAATATACAGGTATGCCTTATCTTATTGAAATTCACATTATTTTTTTCTTTAAGAATTAAACATTTAAAATTTTTTATTTTATTTTAAAGATGTGGGGCGTAAGTCAGGATTAGGTTTGTAAGTAGTCTACATGCAGGTGAAGTTTGGGCTTTCAACTGATCCTCACTTCCTCTGGTTTAGGATCAGGTACACTTTATGTTGTTATATGTCCCCTAAACTTCACATTATTGACCTTTCCAGATAGTGTGCTATTTACAAATTGAAGCTTTGTGGTAACCTTGCGTTAAGTAAGTCTATTGTTACTATTTTTCAAGTAGCTTGTGCTCATTTTGTATCTCTGTGACACATTTTGGTAATTCTTACAATATTTTAAGCAATTTTATTGTTATATCTTTTAGGTGAAATCAATGATCTTTGATGTTACTATTGTAATTATATTGGGACACTATGAACCATAAAATATGATAAGTTTAATTGATAAATATTCTGTGTGTTCTGACTGCTCCACTGACCAGTCGTTCCCCTTCTCTATATCATTTGTTTTTTAACCTTTGGCCTCTCTATTCCCTGATTCATGACAATGTGAAAATCAGGCCAATTAATGATCTAAAATGGCCTGTAAGTATGAATGTGAAAGGAAGTGCTGCACATCTCTTACTTTAAATTGAAAGCTAGAAATGAATAAGCTTAGTGAGGAAGACATGTTGAAAGCTGAGATAGGCCAAAAGCTAGGCCTCTTGGGCTAAATAATTAGCCAAGTTATGGATGCAGAGGAAACATTCTTGAAGGAAATTAAAAGTGCTACTCTAGCGAGCACATAAATGATAAGGAAGTAAAATAGCCTTATTGCTGATATGGAGCAAGTTTTGATGGTCTGGATAGAAGATCAAACCAGCTACAACATTTCCTTAAGACACAGCCTAATCCTGAACAAGGCCCTAGCTCTTTCATTCTGTTAAAGCTGAGAGAGGTAAGGAACTTACGGAAGAAAAGTGTGAAACTAGCAGAGGTTGGTTCATGAAGCTTAAGGAAAGAAGCCATCACTATAACAGAATAGTGCAAAGTGAAGGGGCGAGTGTTGATATAGAAGCTGCTGCAAGTTATTCAGAAATTCTAGCTAAAATTGTTGATGAAGGTGGGTACACTAAATAACAGATTTTTAATGTAGATAAAATGACCTCTTATTGGAAAAGGATGCTATCTAGCACTTTCATAACTAAAGGGAAGTCATTGCCTGGTTTTAAGCTTTCATGGACAAGCTGACTTTGTTGTTGGAAGCTAATGTGGTTGGTGACTTTAAGCTGAAGTCAGTGCTCACTGATCATTTCAAAAATTCTAGGGATCTTAAGAATTATGTTAAATCCACTGTGCCTGGGCTCTATAAATGAAACAATGAAACCTAGATGACAGCATATCTGTTTACACCATGGTTTACTAAATATTTTAAGTTCACTGTGAGAACTACTGCTCAGAAAAAAAATTTATTTCAAAATATTACTACTCATTGACAATGTACCTGATTACCTAAAAACTACAATGGAGAAGTACGAGGAGGTTAATATTGTTTTCATGCCTGCTAACACAACATTCATTTAGCAGACCATGGATCAAAGAGTAATTTTGACTTTCAAGTCTTATTCTTCAAGAAATACAGTTCTCAATGCTGTATTTGCTATAGATAGTAGTGATTTCTCCAATGGATTTGTGCAAAGTAAATAGAAAACATGGAAAAGAGTCTCCTTTCTAGATGCCACTGAGAATATTTCTGACATACGGGAGGAATTAAAAAGTCAGCATTAAGGATCTGCTGGGAAGATGATGGTGGGACTTGTCAGACTATGCAAGTCCCAGTGTGAGTGAGGAAGTGTATGGAAAATTTTGTGTTCCTGTTTGTGAGTAAGTGGGTGTGTGAGTGGCTGCCTGAGTGTGGCATCAGGAGCAAGTGGCCAGGACTCTCCTGGTGAAGCGGCTGGTGCTGCAGCTGCTCTGCTTAGAGACTAGAGCTGCCTGGGGTACAGAAGCTGAGTGACACTTAAAAAAAATCAGCAAAACTCTTCCTGGGAAGAAGATGCAGGGAGTGACTGCTGGTTTCAGGCTCTGCTTCACCACTCCAGTGCTTGGCCAAACACTGACAGAAAGGGCTGTGGGGGAACATAGAAAAGGATCCCAGAGGCAAAGCCCCAATGGAGAAGAAGAAACAGGCACCCTACCACCATCTTGAAAACTGGGCATGGAAGAACTCTGGCTTGCTCACCACAGACTGACAGACCCAATCTCTGTGATGATGGGTTAACTACTCAGGGGTCAATTGTGACCCAGAGGAAATATCCCAAAAGCACAGACTCCAGAGGGACAGGATGAGTGCTGAGTTTTGGGTGTCCCACCCCCTACCCTGATTCAGCCAAGGGACAAAGGGTGTGACCAGAAAAAGATGAAGAAGACCCCCAAATAGATCAACAGTGAGTCTGGTACTGACTCAACCCCTTCCTGCCCTGCAGTCCTCTGAACATCAGACCCACACAGCTAGGGCACATCTGATAGGGATGAACCCAGTTGAAGCCTGGATGTCAGCCACGATAGGAGAACTCTATTCCAGGATAAGCCTAGCTGGGGAATCCCCCACCAGCACCTGGGGAAGAGATAATCCTACACCTCCCAACCATAGGGTATCCCCTTAACCATACGAGAAAGTGAGGGGAGGACTGAAGCCCAACTCATACCCACTGCCTCCTCCTTCTTCCCCAGGTGGGACACTGGGGAGATTGTGAATGAGTCTGCAGCTCTGCAGGAGACAGCAGAGGGGCTTACATGTGAGCAGCTGAGAGGAAAAACTATATGATCTGCCACAAGAGGGCAGGTTGTTGGTCTTTTTTCCTTTGTTTTTAATTTTTTTTCTTTTTCTTCTGTGCATGCATGTGTACATGAGAGCTTGAGCTATATTCCCCTTCACCTTTTTTTCTTTCTTCTTTCATTTTTTGTTTTCTGTTTATGTGTGTACATGAATGATTGAGTGTTTATATTTCAGCATTTTTTTTTGATTGTTTGTTCATTTGTTCTGCTATTGTCTAATTTAATGTGTGTGTGAATATATGTATAAAGGTTTGATTTGAATTCCTTTTTTTTTTCTTCTTCTTTTCTTTTTTCCATTTTGTATTGGTCATGTGTGTGTGTATTTGGTTTTCCTGTTTTCTTTTTTTTCTCATTTTGGTTTTAGTTTGTGTGTATGTGTTTAATTGTTTTTGCTTGATTTCTGCTTTTGCTTTCTCTTTTTTTATTTTTAATTTTTTAAAAATTGTCAGTCTTATTTTTTTCTGCTTTTCTCTGTTCTCCTCATTGCTGTTACTGAATCTTGGATTCAGGGGCTATACTCACATACCCATTGAATTATCATATAAAGTGGTGGTGGGGAGTGGGTCTCAAGGAACCCAAACTACAATCATTGTGATTTTCAAATGGTTTCTGTGTTTTAGGTCCCTATCCTCCACCTTATTTGACTCTCAAAAATACAAGAGACAGCAAAACTTCCTACCCAACAACCTGCTTTAAAACAGAACAAATTCAGAGGTTTGATCAGGAAAGAATAGAGGGCTGAGAAAACATCAGAAGTGAAAGCCTCTCCCACTGCCACTGAATAATGAAACTAAAGAGAAAAGAAAGTGATCTGTCACAAATAAGGAAAAATTGAAAGAAAAACACAGGTAATTCCCAGAGTAACAAAAAGAAAACACCTGAAAAATCATACCTCAGAGCCCAAACAACGGAAATCACCAACCACTGGCCCCAGAATACAACAGGGATTAGGGAATGAATGCAAGAAGTAAGACTCAAGAAAAACAAAATACAACACTGAAAGAACTTGTAACAGAGATATTGGACAAAAAAATTCATCCAGGAAGTAAATAACTAGATGACAAGCATGGAAAGCAGAATTAATAAAGCAGAAGAAAGAATCTCAGAATTTGAAGACCAAAATATGGGATTAACCTGATCTGTAAAAAACAGAGAAAGAAAACTCAGAAAGAATGAACAAAACCTCCAAGAGATGTGTACTTATATCAAGAGACCAAACCTATGCCTCATTGGTATCCCAGAAGAAGAAAGGAAAAGGAAGAACACCTTGGAACAAGTATTTCAGGAGGTTATCAAAGTAAACTTTCCCCATCTCACCAGAGACATGACCATTGAAACACAAGAGATACAGAGAATGCCCACAAGACATCAAATGAGAAGACCTACTTTTGTACACAAAGTAGGTACGAAAGAAAAAATCACAAAGGTAGCAAGAAAGAAAGGTCAGACTACCTACCAGGGAAAACCAATCAGAATAGCAGCAGACCTATTGATAGAAACACTACAAACTAGAAGGGACTGGAGCCCAACACTCAAAACCTCAAAGAAAAACAATTTCAACCAAGAATTTCCTACACAGTGAAGCACAGCTTTATCAGCAATGGAGAATTAAAATCCTTCCCAGGCATCCAATCCCTAAGAGATTATGTAACTTCCAGACAAGCTCTTATGAGATACTAAAAAGGTATTAAGCACAGAAGAAAGAAAAAATATAATGACCACACATTTCTCAACAGTACAGGAGAACCCATAATCAGCAGAGAATACATCATAATTGCATCTTGAAAATACACACATGGATAACAACAAACAAACAAATAAAAGACTTCATAAGAACTTCATGTTGGGGCTAAAAAACCACATTTCAATAATCAGCCTGAACATGAATGGACTAAATGCACCACTGAAAAGACATAGAATGGAAAATTGCATAAAAAACCATGACCCAGTGATTTGTGGCATCCAGGAAACTCGACTCACAACAAGGGAACTCACAGACTCAAAGTCAGAGGATGGAAAACAAAATTTTCAGGCAAATGGATCACAAAAGAAGGTGTGAGTCATGATCTAATATAAGACAAACCTTTAAGCTGTAAAAAATTTAAAAAGATGTGAAAAGACTACATAATGATAAAAGGTTCAATCCATCAGCAAGAAATATCTATTCTAAACATATCTGCACCCAATCCAGGAGCACCAGCATTTTTAAAACAACTACTAAGTAAACTAAAAAAGATATTGACTCTAACGCTATTATTGCTGGGGACTTAAATACCCTGCCAACAACCCTAGATAGACCACTGAGGCAAAAAAAAAAAAAAAAAAAAAAAAAATCAACAAAGAGATCTGGAACCTTAACCTGACACTTGACCATATGGACTTAATAGACACCTATAGAACACTTCACCCAACAAATACAGAAAATACATGCTACTCATCACCACATGGAACATACTCCAAGATTGATCACATCCTTGGCCATTAAGCAAGCATAAACAAACTTCATAAGATCAAAATCCTATCATACATGTTCTCAGACCACAGTGGAATAAAAATAAATATCAATATCAAGAAAATTCCCCCCAAACTCACAAAGAAATGGACTGTAAATAACATAATACTAAATGATTACTGGGCCAACACAGAAATCAAAACAGAAATCGAAAGATTTCTGAAAACAAATGAAAATGAAGAAACATCTTACCAAAAATTCTGGGATGCCATGAAAACAGTTCTAAGTAGTGAATTTATATCTCCATAAACACACTTCAAGAAAATGGAAAGTTCACAAGTCAGCAGCTTAACAAATTACCTAAGGGAGCTGGAAAGACAAGACCACCAAAATCCTAGCATTAGCAGAAGAGTCCAGATCATGAAAGTAAAAGCCAAAGTACTGGATATAGAAGGCAAAAGCATTATAGAAAAAAATCAGCAGAACTAAAATCTTGTTCTTTGAAAGAATAGACAAGATTAATGGACCCCTAGCCAGAATGACCAAGAAAAAGAGAGAAAACACCCAAATAAACACAATCAGAAATGCAAAAGATCAAATCACAACTCACCCTGAAGAAAGAAGAAAGATTATTATAGAGTACTATGCACACCTGTATGGACACTAACTTGATAACCTAAATGAAATGGAGGACTTTCCAACATCGCACAACCTCCCAAGGTTGAAACACTGAGACACTAAATAGACCAATAACAACCCAGGAAATTGGAATTGACTCTGTCATAATAAAACTTTCACACACCCAAAAATCCATGAACCCAATGACTTTCCAGTGGAATTCTATAAAACATACAAAGAGGAGTGGATACCAATTCCATTGAAAGCATTTCAGTCAATTGAGAAAGAGTTGATTCACAAAATCATTTTATGAAGCTAACATCGCACTGATATTCAAACTGGGTAATAGTTCAACAAAAAATGGGCATTATAGGCCAATATCCTTGATGAACATGATGCAAAATTCTGAACAAGATTCTAGCAAATCGGATCCAACAACACATCTCAAAAACCATCCACCATGGCCAAATAGACTTCATCTCCAGGATGTAGGGCTGGTTCAACATCTGCAAGACCATAAATGTAATTAAATAATCAAGAGATGTTAAAACAAGAATCGTATGATTATATCATTAGATACAGAAAAAGCCTTTGATAAAATCCAGCATCCCTTCTTAATAAAAACCCTTGAACACCTGGGCATAGAAAGAATATTCCTCCAGTCTGTAAACTTTACTATAAGGCTGCAATAATTAATACAACATGGTATTGGTTCAAGAACAGGCATATGGACTAATGGAACAGAATAGGGATTCCAGAAGCAAAACCTTAATTTCTCAACCAACGCATCTTCGACAAGCAACTACTGGGGAGAGGAGAACCTATTCAGTAAATGGTGCTGGGAAAACTGACTGATCATATGCAGAAGATTGAAACAGGACCCCTACCTATCACCGTTCACAGAAGTCAACCCGAAATAGATCAAACATCTAAATGCAAAATCTCAAACTATAAGAATTTAAGAAAATGCAGGAGACATCCTTACAGAAATTGGAACTGGCAACCAATTTCTGATCAAAACCCCAGGTGTCCATGCCATAAGAGATAAGATAGGCAAGTGGGACCCCATCAAACTGAACAGCTTCTGCTTCTGCAAAGCAAAAGAAATCATCAAGAGAGTGGGGAGATAGCCTACAGAAAGGGAAAAAATATTTGCCAACTGTATATCTGACAAAGGCCTAACATCCATGATCTATAAGGAACTAAAACATGCTGAAATGGAAAAAAAAGCAACATCCCAGCCCCATTAAAAATGAGGCAAAAGATATGAATAGTCTCTTCTCAAAAGAAGACATATAGACAACCAACAGGCACATGAAAAAGTGCTCAGCCTCACTAATCATCAGAGAAATGCAGATCAAAACACACTGAGATACCACCTAACCCCAGTAAGAATGATCATCATTAATAAAACACACAGCAGATGCTGGTGAGGATGTGGAGAAAAGGGAAAGCTTCTACACTGCTGGTGGGAATGCAGACTAGTTCATCCTGTATGGAAAACCATAATGATTTCTAAAAGAACTGGAAAACAACCTTTTATATGTCCTGACAGCCCCCCTACTGGGAATATATCCAAAGGAACTCAAAGCAGTCTACAAAAAAGTTACTTGCACACACATATGCGGCACTATTCACAATAGCAAAAACATGGGACCAACCATGCTTCCCATTGAAACTGGACTGGATTAAAAAAATGTGGTACATACATAATGGAATATTACATAGCCATAAAGAAGGACAAACATATGGACTTCTCAGCAACTTGAATGGATTTAGAATTAATTATACTCAGTGATCTATATCAGAAACAAAGAATAGAGTATCACATGTTCTCACTCATAAGTGGACCCTGAACATTTGCCATAATACAGTAAGAAAGGGATTGGCAGTAGTGGGATACTGCCAGAGTGGGTGGGGGGAAGACAACATCAATAAGGATAGCTAATCTCAAACCAGGCAAAGTGTGGATCAAAGGGAGGCCCAAACTTTACCTGTACAATGTCTACTTGTATACCTAATCTTAAATTGTATCCCACATCTTTAAAAAATATATATATATAAAAGTAATATGAATTACACTTACAATGAGAAAAACTTTTTTTTTTCACAAAAAGATTAAAACCTTCACAAACTTAGGAATAATTTATTCAGTGGTTAGCATGACTTGTATGGCTCCAATATGAAGAATTAGTTGCACAATAACATGCTTGTCAGGGAGTCATTACCAAAATTAAACTGTTCTTCTATGAGTTTTCAAAGCTGAGACAAGAAGAGCCATCATGCATCTAGTTATTGGCAACACAGCTGCCCCAACAGAAGCAGTGCATTAACAAGGACTTCCAAAATGATTAAGACATTTGTGTACAAAGATAGCTAATTATTTCCATCACAGAGTAACATAACGGTAACATTGGGGGAGAAGGTACATTAAGAAATATTTTCCCCCGTGAGACTGCACAGCCTACATTTCAAGACATCATACATGGAAATGAGGACCAGTTGGAGACCCAAACTTCACCTGCACTTACATTATTTGTGTGCCTAACCCTGACCTGTATCCAACATCTCTATAATAAAATAAAGTTTTTAAAAAGTCACCATAAAGTTCAAGTTAGAATGTTAATAGAGGTGTGAGGGATACACAAAGTGTACTTACCATTTTAATAAATTGATGTCAAATCAACATGCAGTCAACTGAATATGTTTTAAATGACATATGCACACACCTGTGAAACTGTGAACAACACAATCAAGGTAATGAACATATCCATCACCCCAAAGATCTTCTTATACCTTCTTATAAATCTCCTCTCTTGCTTCTTTTCCCTTCCTGTCCACAAATTAGTAACTATAGATTACAGAGTCATCTGCCACTATAGATTGTTTTGCATTTTCTAGAAATGTGTAGTACTGTATTTTTACTTGATTCGTTTCTTCAATATAATTAATCCAAGTTATAGAATATATTAATAGCACATTCAGTTAGTTGCTAAGCAGTGTTCCATTATATTAACATAAAACAGTTTATTCATTCACCTGTTGATGGACCTTTAGGTTATTTAACGATTTAGGCTACTAAAACAAAAGCTCCTGTGAACATTTCTGTACAAGTCTTTGGGTGGACAAAACATTTCTCTTGAGTAGAATTTAGTAGATGACTTAAGAGTAGAATGACTGGATCACATGGTAGGTGTAACTTTTTAAGAAACTGCCAAATTCTTTTTCAGGGTGATTGTACTATTTATATTCTCACTAGCAGTATATGAGGAGTCAGTTCCTAAATATTTTTGTCAGCAGTTGATATGCTTAGTCTTTTTTATTTTAACCATTCTAATAGGTGTGTGGTATTATCTCAATGTGGTTTCACTTTGTGATTCTTCTTTTAAATTTTTTTTAAATTTAAATTTTTTTATTTTAAAATTGTGGGGTACAATTCAAGGTTAGGTATACAAATATTCATTGTGCAGTCACCCTTGTTGATGAGGTGTGCCCCTCCTTCCCCAGGCATTTTCCCACTGCTGCCAATTCCATCTCACCACCTCCCCACAGCCCTGCAGTTTCCTGTTACTGTTAATCCTTTTCTTATAGTATTATGATAGTTGTTCAAGGTCCACTTATGCATGAGAACATGTGATACTTAGTTCTTTGTTTCTGTGAAAGACCACTCAGTACTATAGACTCTAAGTCCATCCAGATTGCTGCAAAGTTCATGGTTTTGTTTTTCCTTATGGCTGCATAAGATACTATTGTGTATATGTACCACATTTTAAAAATCCAGTCCTCTTTGGATGGGCAGCACAGTTGGTTCCATGTTCTTGCTATTCTGAACAATGCTGTGATAAATGTATGTGTGTAGGTATCATTTTTATAGAGTGATATGAGTTCTTCTGGGTATATTCCCAGTAGGGGGACTGCGGGGTCATATAGAAGGTTGATTTTTGGAACTTTTAGGAATCGCCACACTGTTTTCCACAGAGGCTGTACTAGTTTACATTCCCAGCAAGAATGTAGGTGTTCCCTTTTCACCACATCCTCTCCAGCATCTGTTATTTTTGGAGTTATTGATGATGGCCATTCTGACTAGAGTTTGGTGGTATCTCAGTGTAGTTTTAATTTGCATCTCCTTGATGACTAGTGAGGCTGAACATTTCTTCATGTATCTGTTGGCTGCTCATATGTCTTCTTTTGAGGAGTATCTATTCATATATTTTGCCCACTTTGTAATGGGACTGTTTAGTTTTTTCTTTTCACATGTGTGAGTTCCTTGTGGGTCCTGGATGTTAGGCATTTGTCAGACATACAGTTGGCAAATATTTTTTCCCAGTATGTGGACTGTCTCCCTGCTCTCTTGATGGCTTCTTTGGCTTTGTGGAAGCTTTTCAGTTTGATAAGGTCCCACTTGTCTATCTTCTCTCTTATGACATGGGCACTTGGGGTTTTGATCAGGAATTGATTGCCAGTTCCAATTTCCATAAGAGTGTCTCCAGCATTTTCTAAGGTTCTTATAGTTTGAGCTTTTACATTTAGGTCTTTGATCCATTTAGAGTTGATTTTTGTGTATGGGGATAGGTAGGGGTCTTGTTTCAATCTTCTGCATGTGGCCAGCCAGTTATCCCAGCACCATTTATTGAATAGGTCCTTGTCTCCCCAGTGGTTGGTGGTGGAGGCTTTGTCAAAGATGAGTTGGTTGAGAAATTCATGTTTTGCTTCTGGAATCTCAATTCTATTCCATTGGTCTGTATGCCTGTTCTTGTACCAATATCAAGCTGTTTTGATTATTGTATCTTTATAATAAAGTTTAAAGTCTGGGAGTGTGATACCTTATGCTTTTTTTGTTGTTGTTGTTGTTTTTTGCTAAGGATTGTTTTGGCTATTTGTAGTCATTTATGTTTCCATATGAATTCCTGTATTGTTTTTTCTAAGTCTGAGAAGAATGTTGTTGGTAATTTGATGGGTATTGCACTAAATCTGTAGATTGCCTTAGGTATAATGGATATCTTAACAATGTTGATTCTTCCAATCCATGAGCATGGAATATTTTTCCAATTGTTTGTGTCATCTTTGATTTATTTTAGCAGTGTTTTGTAGTTTTCATTGTAAAGGTCTATCACATCTCTGGTTAGGAAGATGCCAAGGTATTTCATTTTTTTATGGCTATTGTGAATGGATTTGTGCTTTTTATTTAGGTTTCTGTTTGTTTATTATTGGTGTACAGAAATGTGATTGTCTTTTGAACATTTATTTTACATCCCGAGACTTTGCCAAAGTCCTTTATTAGTGCAAGGAGGTGTTTGACAGATTCTCTTGGGTTTTTGAGTTATAGAATCATGTCATCTGCAACTTGACTTCCTCTTTTTCAATTTGGATGCCCCTGATAGCCTTCTCTTCTCTGATTGCTCTAGTTAGAATTTCCAAAACTATGTTGAACAGGAGGGGTGAGAGTGGGTATCCTTGTCTTGTTCCATTTTTCAGGGGAAATGGTTCCAATTTCTGTTTAGCAGTATGCTGGCTGTGGGTTTCTCATAGACGGCCTTTACAATTTTGAGATATTTTCCATCTATGCCTAGATGTTCAAGGGTTTTTATCAAGAAGGGGTGCTGGATTTTATCAAAAGTTTTTTCTTCATCTAATGGTATAATCATGTGGGTTTTGTTTTTATATCTGTTGATGTATTTAATTATGCTTATGATCTTATGAATGTTGAACCAGCCTTGCATCCTGGGGATAAAGCCTACTTGCTCGTGGTGGATGATTTTTGATGTGTTTTTGAATGAGGTTTGCTAGGATCTTGTTGAGAACTTTAGCATCCATGGTCATCAAGGGTATTGGCCTGCAGTTCTCTTTCCTTATTGGATCTTTGCCTGACTTGGTTGTCAATTTGATGTTAGCTTCATAAAATGATTTGGGGGAGAGTTCCATCTTTCTCAATTGCCTGGAATACTTTCTTTTTTTTAAATTATAGAAAGTGGCACTTTATTATGCTGGCTGGCACAGCGGGCTCACGGGGCTAATGCTTCCAAATCGAGCCCCCCAGAATGGGAGAAGTGGGGTCTTATACCCTTGTTTAGGTAAGGGAGGGAGTCATGTGGAGTGATCACATATTTTCTTCGGAATCTTACAAGGTTGTACTCAGCAAAATCAGATTTTTCAAAGAACAAATGGTTTTCAGGAACTGCAGGGTTGTAAACCATCAACTCCAAAAGAAGGGTTTTAGATAAGTCTGTGAATTAGTTACTCTTTTGCATTTCCATGAGAGCCATCAATCTCTGGCCATTTGGCCTTTTCAAACAAAACCTGCCTGGCACCTGGCAGGTCTTTAAAGCTTGCAGCTTGCCTTTCAAAAGGAAAGGGGGGTTGGTAGCAGTTAAAGGTATTTCCTTTTGAATGGAATACCTTCATTCAAAAGGAAATACCCACTCTGTCACCCAGACTGGAGTGCAGTGTCCACTCCTGGCCACCACAGCCTCGACCTGCTGGGCTCCGGTGATCCTTCCGCCTCAGCCTTCCAAGTAGCTGGAACTACAGGAGTGTGCTACCATGCCCAGCTGATTTTTTGATTTATTGTAGAGATGAGGTCTCGCTGCCCAGGCGGGTCTCGAACCCGCGGGCTCAGGCAATCCACTCACCTCAGCCTCCCAAAGGCGCGGGATTACAGGCTGAGCCTCCAAGCCCGTCTGAATGGAATACTTTCAGTAGGATTAGTATCAGTTCCTCCTTGTATGCTTTGTTGAATTCTGCTGGAAAGTCATCTGGTCCAGAACTTTTTTTTTGTAGATAGTTTTCTTATGACATTGTCAATGTCCTGAATTTTTATTGGTCTATTTAGAGTCTTAATTTCATCTTGTATCAACCTGGGGAGGTTGTGTCATGTCAGAAAGTCCTCCATTTCCTTTAGGTTTTCAAGTTTGTTTCCATACAAGTGTACATAGTAGTCTCTGAAAATCTTTTGTATTTCTTCAGGGTCAGTTATGACTTTATCTTTTTTGTTTCTGATTGTGTTTATTTGGGCTTTTTCTCTCTTTTTCTTGGTTAGTTTAGGTAGGGGGCTATGAATCTGATTTATCCTTGCAAAGAACCAGGTTTTTGTTTCATTGATTTTTTTGTATTATCTTTTTGTCTTCTATGTCCTGGATTTGGGCTTTTATTTTGGTGATCTGGATTCTTCTGCTGAAGCTAGGGTTTTGGTGGTCTTGATTTTCCAGCTTCCTTAAGTGACTTGCTAGGCTGTTAACTTTTGATTTTTCCATTTTCTTCATGTGTGTTTGTAGCTATACGAATTCCCCTTTTACTACTGCTTTCATGGCATTCCAAAGGTTTTGGTAAGATGTTTCATTTTCATTTGTTTCCAGGTATTTTTTAATCTCTGTTTTGATTTCCATGTTGACGCAGAAGTTGTTTAGCATCATACTGTTTAGTGTCCATGACTGTGGGTTTAGGGGAAAATTTGTTGGTGCTGATATTTATTTTTATTCCACTGTGGTCTGAGAAGGTGCATGGCAGAATTTCAATCTTATGAAATTTGTTTATGCTTGATTTATGGCCAAGGATATCATTGATCTTAGAGTATGTTCCATGTGGTGATAAGTAGAATGTCCATTCTGTGGCCATTGGGTGGAGTGTTCTGTAGGTATCAGTTAAATCTATTTGGTCAAGAGTCATATTGAGGTTTTGGATCTTCTTGCTGATTTTTTATCTTGATGATCTGTCTAGGGTTGTGAGTGGGGTATTAAAGTTCCCAACTATGATAGTGTTAGAGTCGATATCTTTTTTAAGTTTGCCTAGAAGCTGCTTTCTTTTGTGTTCCATTCACCTGATATTCTGCTTCCCATCCTCTTACTTTGAGTCTGTGAGTATCCTTTCTGGTGAGATGAGTCTCTTGGAGACAGTATACTGTTGCCTCATTATATTTTATCCATTTTGCCATTCTACATCTTTTCAGTGGTGCATTTAGTCCAATCATATTCAGGCTAATTATTGAAATGTGAGAGTTTATCCCTGTAGGTTTATCCCTGAGGTTCTTATAGAGTTGTTCTTGTTCCTGTTTGTTTGCTGTCTTTCTTTTGATTTTTGGGTTGATCATGCATGTTTTCAATCTTTTTTCTGCACTCTTGTGAAGAATGTTGTTGTTTTTCTTCCCGCTTTTCCTGTGTTTAATACTTTCTCATGTGTTTCTTATAGAACTGGTCTAGAGGCAGCATAAGTTCTTAGGGATTGCCTGTGTGGGAAAGATTTTAATTCTCCCTCACTGATGAAGTTTAGCTTAGCTGAGTAGATTATTCTTGGTTGAAATTGCTTATCTTTGATAACTTTGAAGATTGAGCTCCAAGTTCTTCTAGCCTGAAGTGCTTCTGTAGATAAATCTGCTGCTATTCTAATTAGTCTTCCCCAGTAGGTAGTCTGATCTTTTTCTCTTGCTGCCTTTAGGATTTTTTATTTTATACCTACTTTGTGTAGGTGAATTACTATGTGTCTAGGAGTTGGTCTTCTCATTTGTTGTCTAGCAGGTGTTCTCTGAATTTTTTGTGTTTGAATTTTCACATCACTGAAGAGATGAGGCAAGTTTTCTTAAATAATTTCATGGAATGTTTATTTCAGGGTGGTCTCTGTTTCACTTTCTGCCTCAGGAAGCTCAATAGCTCTTAGTTTTGGCCTCTTAAAGTAATCACTCATCTGCTGAAGGTTTTGTTCTGTCTTTTAAAGCTAATTTTCTGTTTTTGACAGCTTGGGTTAGTTCTATATTTTGTCCTCAAGCTCTGAAATTCTTTCTTCGGCTTTTCATGCTTATCAGTTTGTTATTTATTTCATTCACAGTATTCTTTACTGTTGTTATCTCAGTTATCAACTCCTTCCTATTTTCCTCTTATCTCTCCTTAATTCTTTTTATTCTCTCTATTAATGTATTTATATCTGGGTTGGTAGTTTTAGATCAGTCATTCTGGGGTCTTTTCAATGTTTGCATTCCGACGTCTGTTTTCTCAGTGTTTGACCTCCCAGGGGTTTGTGTGAAACCCATATTCTTCTTTTGGTTTTCTTCATTTGTGTAGATTTTGCTCCCTCCCACATTTTCCACCCCTCTTCTTTAATTCTGTTGTTCATGGATGGTGGGTTTGCTTTTCCTTCTGTTTGCTCAGTCTTCTATTCTTCCTTATGTGGATTCTCTGGTTTTGTTCAATTCTGAAACTGGATTGTGGGTTGGGTGCTGTACTTTTGTAGTTTTGAGGTTTAATTGAGGGGGAACTGTGACTCAAGATGTATCTGCAGATCCCGGTATCCTCTGACAGGTGTATGGGCATCCTGGAACCCACTTCCCACTGCCTTAAAATCTGACCATGTTCTGGGGGTACTGGTTTGCTCCCCGGAAGCAAAATGAGGTAAGAAAAAGGAAAAATAATGGAAAAAAGGAAGGAAAGGGGACAAGAGGAAAGAAGAAAGAGAGAAGAGTAACAGGGAAAACAGACAGATGTACCAACTAACAAATGAAAAGAGACACAAAGACAGAAAAAAAAGTAAAAAACAAACTAAAACATACAGATAATCATACAAACACACAGTCCAACAAAAATCTGCCTATTGATCTCCTCTTCCCATACACAGTTATTCTAAAGAAGAGAGGAAAAAAATCAGTAAAATAACAGAAACAAAGCAAGTACAAAATGTTATTAAAAACAGAAAGAAAAAAACTAAAACAGAAAACAAACAAAAATGAGCAAAACAAACAGAAAAAAAATAAAATAAATAAAAACAAGGAACCAAAGTCACTCTGAGATGGTTCCTGTAAGTCCAACATCCTTTCAGCTCTGATCTCTAGCCCCTCCCCTCAGCTCTCAGAGCAGGCAGATAGAATTTTCACAGTTTGGGTCAAATGCACCAGGCCTTCTTTGGAAGGGGGGTGGATCAGACCTGGACTCAGCCAGCTTGTTACCTGTCAAGTCTACCACTCAGATCTGATCTATCTATGTCCAATACAGCATGAGGAAGGGCCTTCTGTCTCTCCCAGTTTGATGAGATTACCCTAGGTCCCAAGTTGGAGGCTGGGCAGAGCTGGGTGGAGCTTTGTGGGGCAATGCAGGTCTGTCTGGTCCTGGGACTGAGAAAATGGCTGTGGTTGGTGTCTCCTCATCCGGTATGGAGCACCTCTCCAGCTCTCCCTGATCCTCTCTCTCCACTGATCAGGTCTGGGGCTCCAGCTGATCTGCTTTAACAGGTGATGCTGTGGGCCAGGTGTCAGGCAATGAGCGTCAGCTGGATTTGGCAGGAGAGTACCTTGAGCAGCAGACAATATTGTGAGCACACTCATGCTCCTATCTCAGTGTGGTGGGGGCTTGCAGTCACTCTGGGAACGGGAGCAGGTGCATGAACCCAAGTCTTCCCTCAGACGGACTTTCACTGTCCCACTAGTGCACGCCTGTTCATGCAGAGTCTTTATGGACACTTGCCTTTGTGGCATCCCTCACAGCCTGATCCATCCCATGGCAATCTTAAGCTCTTCCCCTTAACTTGCATTTCTTAATAACTAATAGAGCTGTTTATTATTTCAGTTGCTTCTTTGCCAAAAGGATATATTTTCTTTGATGAACTGTCTATTCAAATCCTTTGATTATGTTTAATAAACACATTGTTTGTTTTTCTTTTACTGAGTTTTGGGAAGAGATATTTAATTTTTTTCTGAACCTAAATCCTTCATAATATAAATGATTTTATTATTTTCTTTATTATTTGTTTTGAATAATTGGATTATAATAAACCATGTTGCAATTGAAAACAAATTAATGGGAGTTTGGAAGAAGTTGATTCCACCCTTCATGGATTACTTTGAGGAGTTCAAGACTTCACTAGAGCACATATCTGTAGATGTGGTGGAAATAACAAGAGAACTAGAATTAGAAGTGGACAATGAAGATGTGACTGAATTGCTGCCATCTCATGATAAAACTTGGTGACAAGTTGCTTCTAACAGCTAAGCAAAGAAAGATGCTGTGAACATGGTTGAAATGAAAACAACAGATTTAGAATATTCCATAAACTTAGTTGACAGAACAGTTGCAGGCTTGGAGAGAATTGACTCCAAGTTTAAAAGAAGTTTTACTGTGGGTAAACTGCTATCAGACAGTGTCACATGCTACAGAGAAATGTTTTGTGAATGGAAGAGTCAATCGTTGTTGCCAACTTCATTGTTGTCTTATTTTGGAAAACTGCCACAGCCATCCCAACCTTCAGCAAACACAATCCTGATCAGTCAGTAGCCATCAACAATGAGGCCAGTACAAAGATTATGACTTGCTGAAGACTCAGATGATCATTAGCATTTTATACACCTTATTCAAAAATATCCTGGAGTGATTAAATAAAGATAACATATCCATCACATGACACACATTTCTTTGTGGTGAGAACATTAAAAATTTACTCTTGAAACATATTGGTACATGCCATTATGATAGCACTATAATAAAAGGTTTTTTAAAAACTGAGTTTTAAAATATAATGATTTTTAATCATTCCACAATACATACATACATCACAGCATCATATTATGCCTCATAAATATATTAACAATATTTTAATTTTTCAATTACAATGAAATAAAATGATCTATCAAAAGAAAGACAAATGTAAAAAAAGTCAATTTGATGTGACTGATGTGATTTGTTTTGTTACCAGAAAAACTCTTCACTGTTTTATAATTGTAAATGGGTCATTTTTACAATTGTGGTATCAATGATCTAATAAACTCAGGTATACATGAATTGACAGTCTTTCTTTAAATAGATAATGTTGAAACCCAATCCTAATGGGCTGGTTGGGAAATTTAATCACAGTATTTTTACAGGGACTCTTCCATAGCCCAAGACACCCTAAATTTTTATGTGCTAGGCAGATAAAACATCTCTGGTCTTCAACTCTTCAGAGTTACTACTGTTATTTTTTTCCAAGCCTATTCAGTCACTGAAGGGCAGATGAACCTAATGCTTTGGTGCCAAAATGGGGAATATAAAGTTTTCTTTTTTTTTGAGTTGGAGTCTCACTCTGTCAACCAGACTAGAGTGCAGTGGCCGCTCCTGGCCACTGCAGCCTCGACTTGCTGGGCTCTTCTGATCCTTCCACCTCAGCCTTCCAGGTAGCTGGAGCTACAGGCACGAGCTACCATGCCTGGCTAATTTTTTTTTATTTATTGTAAAGATGAGGTCTCGCCAAGTTGCCCAAGTGGGTCTCGAACCCGCGGGCTCAGGCAATCCACTCACCTTAGCCTCCCAATGCGTGGAATTACAGGCTGAGCCACCGAACCTAGCTTGATATAAAGTTTTCTTACATGAGGCTAGGAGCTCTGACCTTTTGAGGCCAATTTCTCTAGATGCATCCTACAACTTTTTATTGTAAGGTTCTGGCACTTACTTAAGGATCAACAAGGCAATAAGGTATAGGTCTTCACTATTCTTAGGACCAACAGAAATTTTTATTTTTCCAAACTTGAGGCAATATCTTCTGTATTTCTTTCTGTTTTTATTAATTTTCACCCATCAAAGCTACACCATTCCTATTTCTTTCTGAATCCTATTAGTGAGATTAGATTCACATATAAGAGCTAGATAGGAAGGTAGACTTCACATCACTGATATAAGGATAACACCTACATACCTGTTTGAAATGCAAATAGATAAAATAAAGTAAAAACATAGTTTTTATTCATTATCCTTCTTCAGTGATGCAAATAAAACACAAACACCTTCACAATATTTCTGCCATTGAAATTATATATGTGTAACAGAATATGAGATAGGAATTTTCCCTGTTGGCTTTGGTTGGATTTTTATTGAAGTTCCAACTAAGAAAAAGAAATGTACTCATGCAGGCTTTGTTGAAATGGACCAAATTGTTCCAGGACACATCATTTCCAGAAGCCTGTATAAGAAGAGAATTTGAGATTCATTTTTTTAAGTGAATTTGTGAGAATGTCAGGGAATTTAACTGTTCAACACAACCTCTACCCCTTCCCACACTCCCTGCCCATAAGTAGACAAATCAGATGGAGAGATATTGCTTGCAAAAAAAATGGGGGCTGGGCTCAGATTCTTCTGGTGGCTGCTTGGTGTACTGTGGACAATTATAGTTCATGCTTGTGCTGCTAGCCACAAAAGTACTTGAGGGGCTTGACATGTGTTCCCTGGAGATTAGGGATTAGGGGGATGGAGGAGACAGATGGCATTTTGTTGTTGTTGTTGAGTCAGCATCTCACCTTAGCACCCAGGCTGGAGTGCAGTGGCACCATCATGGCTCACCACAGCCTCGAACGCCTGTGCTCAAGTGATCACCTGCTTTAGACTCCCGAGTAGCTGGGACTGCAGGTGTGCACCACTGTGTCTGGCTAATTTTATTGCAATGTTGTAAAGGTGAGGTCTCGCTGCCCAGACTTGTCTGAAATGCCTGGGCTCAAGCAATCCTCTCACCTCTGCTGGGATTACAGGCCTGAGCCATCATGCTGGCAGGTGAATCTTGATTGGTAAGGTCAAAAAGGAGCCCTTGATGGTAGGCTGTGGGGACAGCCTGCACAGTCACATGAGTTTCCTATGGGTAAATTAGGTACTGTATAAGAAAGCCCGGCATGTATAGGGTGATCACAAAATGTTTTTGAAGTTTTGTGTTTGCAAATAATTTAAAACTTACCAAAAACTATAGTCAAGCAAGGCGAACTCCTGTGTTTCCTTTGCTGAGATGGATCAATTATTAACGTTTATCACATTTGCCTTACCTTTTATGTGTTTGTTTGTTTTTGCTTTGTATTATCTCTCTCCCCCCTTTCTGAATATATAAATTTTTTTCCAAATCATTTGAATAAGTTGCAGGCATCATGTCTCTTAACTCTCATTACTTCAGTATTTATTTTTATGAATAAGGACACTGGCCTACATAACCCCAATACAATGATCAAAATCAGGAAATTAAACATTCGTAGAAAACTATTATTAATAGTCTTTATTCGGATACTACCAATTGCCGATCATATAATTTATTAGTTAAATCAGGGCCAATTTTGAAAATAAAAAAGAACTATTAATAATTATACCAGGACAACAGGCATAAACTGAAGCCCTACTAAGAAAACTAGTATGAATCGGCATTCTAGGCTTGAATAGTCTGTTAAAGACACGTCTCAAAAGAAGACATAGAATCAGCAAACAAACATATGGAAAAATGCTCAACATCACTAATCATCAGAGAAACACAAATCAAAACCACAATGAGATGCCATCTCACACCAGTCAGAATGGCTATCATTAATAAGTAGAAAACAACAGATCATGAGATTGTGGAGAAAAGGAATACTCATACACTGTGGGTGGGACTGTAAGCTAGTTCAGCTCTTGTAGAAAGCAATTTGGTGATTTCTCAACTAAAAATAGAACTACTATTCAATCAAGTAATCTCATTTCTGGGTAGATACCCACAGGAAAAAAATTGTTCTACCAAAAAGACATCCGCACTCATAAGTTTATCACAATACTATTTACGATAGTAAAAATGTGCCACCAATCTAGGTACCTATCAATAGTGGACTAGATAAATAAAATAAAGGATAATGAAATCATGTTCTTTGCAGCAACATAGATGCAGCTGGAGTCATTATTCTAAGTGAATGAACACAGAAACTGCAAACCGAATACCACATGTTTTCATTTATAAGTGGAAGCTAAACAATAGGTACACACAGACATAAAGATGGGAACAACAGACACTGAAGACTCTTAAAGGGAGTCAGGAGGGGACAAGGGTTGGGTACCATGCATACCTTTTTGGTGGCGGGCTTACTAGAAGCCCCAATTTTGCCATCATGCAATATACCCATGTAACACACTTGCACATGTACCCCTTGAATCTAAAAAAAAAAATTGCCCAAGAGAGCTGCTCTCTGTAACAGTGAGGGAAATTAGCAGAAAAGGACTAGATATAGAGATACAGTCTAAGAGCAAGAGCTGAGGGTGGGGTGGCTCACGAGGATCAACCAAGAGTTTAGTGCCAAGCGCAGTATGGCGCTTCTTGTCTTGAGAGGTGTGAAGAATGAACAAATGCATTTTGTGTAATACAGCAGCATTCCAGTGCCTGCCCTGGCAGAGACCAGGACCGTGAAGACAGGGATACAGACAGTACCACCTAGGGAAAGGGGTTTCATCCCTTTCTATCTCAGCCCTTTTCCTCTTGTGCTGACACAGGAGGAAAGAGAAGCAGTTCAGGGAGCAGAGAAAGAGGTGGGACAAGGGAAATGAAAGGATAGACTAGATTCTTGTTTTGTCCCTTCTGTGCCCTGTGCCAGAAGTTAGAACTGTGTCAGGGGAAGAAGCTTTATTAGGATGGAAGATTAAAGTTTGGGATTATGTTGGAATGAAACTTTTAAAATTAAAAGCAAAATTATTCAACTGAAAGTGATGGGAAAAACAATGAAATCTACCCCAAATATCCCCTCTCTCCTGGGGGAAGAAAATCCCACAGGTCATGTTTGAAGGAAATGATGGGAGAAAAGTGGCACAATTTATCAAATCTGGCATGTTCAATAGCTGGCTATACATGCTTTAAAAAATGTAAACACTGCTTAAGTAAAATAGAACTAAAATTTCCCAGTTCTTCTCCTGCCTCAGCCCTCTGGAAAGCTGTACTTTACTTATTTGTATTATTCTCCCAACCTTTATTTTTTAAAAATATGCATTATATATATACCTACACGTGCAGAAAACCTTCACATTCTATTCTAAATGCTGCTTTGCTCACTACTTTACAATATATGATGGTTATCTTACAACATATCATAGGTTTGTCACATTACAAAATACAAAGATCTACCTTGCGATAGGGGAATGCCATTCAGTTGCTGTACCATGACTTGTTTTCCATTGTTAGGGACATTAAATAACTTATTAAATCATTTCTGTAGGGCTTGAGTCCAAAGACAAAGATTTTGTGATATTCCAGGGGGATTAAAAAAAAAAAACCAGAATTATTTTTTGGAGGGCAAGCCCCTTATAGTACAGGCTTTCCTGCTAGGTAAGTATTCTAGAAACCCATTGGCATTAGTGTACCAACTAGCATTGTTACGAGAGACTGTGTTCAGCTTCAGTGAATTTTTTTTTTGGAGATTCTTTCAATGTTTTTGCCCTTTTCATGATGAGTGATTTACACAAACAACCTACTCACACTGTGTTGAGTGTTCAGCAGTTGTTGTTTTTTTTTTTTTTAAACTAAAATGGCGTGACTCCTGTGCCATTCACCCAATCTTGCCCCAGCTACTGATTTTGGTTTCCCTCGATGAAAAAGCCCTGAAGGGGAAACGTTTTGTTGATTTGGAAGAGGTGAAAAAAAATGTCAGCAGCACCAAAAGGCATAAAAATGGATGAGTTCAGAAATTGTTTTGAGCAGTAAAAAAACGCTTCTTGATAAGTGTACTACATCAAATGGAGAATACTTTGAAGGTGACAAGTCTAAACGTGTAAGAATGAATACACAATTTTTTATAAATAAATTCCAGTTTTTTTGGAGGTCCTCTCTCGTATATTGCCACATTGCCCTTTCTAAGTTTGTGTCTATGACTAGTCAGTTTAGCATTAAATAAGGAGGGTCTCTTTCCCCACATAATTGTAAATCACTCTAGAGAATATCATGTGTCTACCAAGTACTTAGCCATTCACAAACGGGCACACTTCAGTTGTTTCCAGTTATCATAATCAGAAATAAGACATTATCACAGTATGTAACAGAAGCATGATTTTCTTTTTCACTTTTTCTTTCTTCTTCCATTTCTCTATCCCTACCTCCCACTCCATCTGCCTCCCTTCCTTCCTTCTCTTTCTTTCTGTTCTTTCTCCCTTATTCTTTCTTTCTTTCCATTCTCTCTCCCTTTTTCTTTTTCTTTCTCCCTCTCTTCTCTCCCTCCCTCCCTTCCTTCCCTCCTTCTTTCCTCTTTTTCTTTCCAAACAGCTCTTCAAATTGAAAACCTGAGAATAAATGGGAGAAGCACACAATTCTAAAGCACTGCCAATGTTGAATATTTTCATAGCTTTCCAGAATCTGATAGTTGGATCTGAAATTGTTTTTTGCACTAATACAATTTTGTTTCTGGCTGATCACATGGATCACTGCAGGCCCACCTCCACTGTTGACTGGTTACTTTCAGTGGCATCTGTGTGAGTGGGATGTTAGTACATTCTGCAAAAACTGCAGAATTAAGTTTTATAGGATTGTCAGAATTATGTTTTGTTTGGTATTATTCCAATTCTCTGTTTCTTTTCCCCCTCATGTTGCCTCTCTAAAGACTAAAAAATTAACAATAAGGTTGGAACCACAAAACTATGGCCCTTTGTGTGACTGGGCCCTTAAGAGCATCCTAACTATGAATGTGCACACCATCAGCTTTGATGAAAATTGATGATGAAAATTCAGGTAATTTATTTTTCTCATGAAGTTGCATTGGTCATAAATAGCATGTTTCTTACTTACGCCTGGGCTGAAGTCATGCTTATGTTCCCAAGGAAAGTCCATTTATGGAAAAGAAACATGAATCAGGCAGCTGTGTAGGTCTGGAAAAGACCTGGCTTGTTGCTCCCATGAATAGTACCCAGTGGGCCTCAGCTGTGACTCTAAAAGAAGTCAATTGCTCAGCTTTGGGGGTTACTTTAACTCTTTGTGCTTACTAAAGTTCATTTAGGCCAGCTAAAATATATATTTTTAAAAAATGAAATTATACTCTAAATAGAGAGTTTATGCTTCTCCAAAAAAGAGTCATAATTATTTCCCTTGAGGCCATGTATTTCCAAAATTGCTTTGCTAGAGCATCTTGGCTATCTGGAGGAAGTTCCCACAAATATGAAAAAGAGTAGTTATATATATATATATTTTTAGCTCAGGGCTTTCATGACAGAAAAAATTTATGAAATACAGTGCACAACCTTATCCATTTGTCACCCTTGGATGCTATTAGTCAGAAGTGAAAAAGTAGAGGTTGCAAACCAGTAGCCAGTGGGCCAATCTGGCATATAGGTGTTTCCTTTGTTTAACACAAGGTGTTATGAACTGAATGTTTGTGTCCCCTCAAAATTTGCATATTGAAATCCTAAACTCCCAATGTGATAATTTTAGGAGATGGAGCCCTTGATAGGTAATTTAGGTCATGATGTTGGAGCCCTTATGAATGGGATTAGTTCTCTCATAAAAAGGACTCAAGAGAGCTCTCTCACCCACGTTCCATGTGAGGATACAATAAGACAGCAGCCTGCAACCTAGAAGAGGGTCCTCACCAGAGCCCAACTATGATGGCATCCTGATCTCAGACTTCCAGCCTCCAGAACTGTGACAAATAAATTTCTATTCTTTGTAAGTCACTCAGTATGTGGTTTGCTATAGCTGCCTGAGCTAAGACAGGGCTGTTCAAAATATCGATGGTCAATCAGTATTTAAAAATCTGGATTTCAAGTTTCTTTTGAAAAACTAAAAGATTTAGTATGGCTAGGGTGGCAGTCCTATGTGGTAATCATATTACTGCCTCTTCACAACAGAATATAGGCTTCATTCATTTATATTACCTGCTTAACTCCTAAGAACTCTTAAATCTTCAATCCCTGTAAAGTTCTGGTAAGGCAGAATATATATATATTTGGAAAAGGTAGAAAACAAGAGGGAATTCTTTCAGACAGATCAATTTATTTGTCTCTTTAACAACTCACAGTTCCAGTGAGTAAATGACTCTGTGCTCTAGCAACATTTTGTACATACTTCTAGGTAGCTACTTTTTATAATATATTGTTACAAGTCTGCCTTCTCCCATAGACCTTGAGGGCAGAAACTATATTCTAATTGCCACTGGAATGTCCCAGTGCCTATTACCTTATGTAGGTCCTTGGAGAGCTACTTTCATTCGTTTCTTAATGAACGAATGAATGAATGCTTGAATGAACAAGTGGCCTATCGGGCTGTTCATGATGACTTGGGTTTCTCGACTAAGGGTAATAGAACTGACTTAGCATGAATTTCTCTAAACATGTGGCACTTTTTGGATAATTTACATCATACAGAACTTGAATCAATGCTATTTAAAGCCTGAGTTGTATATTAGAGGAGTACTCTGGCCGTGAAACAGCTTTATTTTTCTCAATTTTTGTTTGACTACCCTATTAAGATGAATACAAAACCTAACAAAGCTCATTATTCCTGTCAAGTTTTTAATGATTACCTGACAAAAGGAGAAACTGAAGTCTTTGGAAGAATAACACATTCAAGTTTTGTTTCATTGTAATTTTATTTCTGTTTTGTTAGTCTTTTGTAATAGAATGTAAAATCTTCTTTCCCACCTCACCTTTGTCAAGAATGTAAATACAAAATGTTCAGCGTCTCGGAACAGTTTTAATATACTTCTCCTTTAAATTAGGACAGTAAAACTCAAACATGCCATAGCCTTTTAATCAAAGGATAACTATTTTAGTAACATCAATGAAAGGGAAACCCTTGAACAAATGGTATCTGAGGGTGATTATTGTAATTAGAATTGTTGCATAGGAAAAGTGAAAGCAATTTCCTGTATGGAGAAGGCAAAGCTGATTTAATCTAATCTTATTAAGGACAGGTCTATTGTGAATGAGTTTTTAATCATTTTATCACAAACCAGAAGTTACTTTCAGGTTTGTTTCTCACACAGAGACTATAATAATTCCATCACTCTCATCTCATGTAGTTATCAATCACTTTGACTTTGGTGTATTTTGGAAGAAGTGAAATTTCAATCAACATTCTATTTTGCATGCTCTTACATTATAAAATTGAAAATAGGTTCATTTATTTGTAAGGGAAATAATCAGAGAATCAATTAAAGCACTTTTTTAAAATAGGGAAAGAGTTTATACAAAGTATGGATATGAGAAACTTTGAGTAGATTCAATATTCTGGAAGTAGTGCCCACTTGAAAATATCAAAGCCCTGATAAAACTAGAATGTACCTAGAGAAGTGGCAATGCATGCCTAGAGTTCAGGTTTAATAACTCTTAAAGCATGTTTTTATATAGTATACTTAATGAGAAGAGTATATATTTGGTGAATTAATTAGTTACAGACTATTTTAAGTAGATATTATATTAGAGTGTCATTAATATAAAAAGAACATGCTCCAACAGTATTTATATAGTGTTTCTTGACTGTGAAAACCCATATTTTTATCAGCAAATATAATTGTTGGCAAAGATTTGTCTCCTTTCTGGACATTTGAACATTCGTTCCCATTTTAGAATGATAGTGCCCCCAACTTACACCTAAAATGTTGATTTAATGTTCTTTTTCTGACTAGTTAGTAAAGAAGAAGTGCAAGAGAAATTCATGATGACTCTCTATTGGAAGTGAACTCCCTATCATTTTGAGAGTGAATTCCTGTGGCATTAAAGCTTTGTAAATGTATAGCATTCTTGAACCTGCAGAGTAACAGTTTACCCCACACAAATATAATTTTATATTTATTTAAAGAGTAGTTAAAAAATATTTAATCAAGAAAAAGCCTGCCAACATAATCTTCTTAGGAAAATCCTTGTTTGATGTACAATAGTGGATAGGGAAATAAGACCAGTGGGCCTGCTGAGATGTTTTGTCCAGTATTGAACTTATCCTCGATGAACATTTGTCAAAGGCAAGTTATTCTATTCTCAGGAAAGTAAAGTCTCAGAAATCTACTGGCTGAGGGAAAGAAAGGTTGTGAAGACCACCTAGAAAGGTCAGGTTGTAACTTCTTCCAACCCATGTTTATAGGACAGAGCACAAGAAAAGTCTGCAAAAAAAAAAAAGACTCCCTAAGAGCCCCAAATTCTCTGCTGCTCCTTTGGTGCCTAGTGAAGTCCACTTTTTAAAAAGTGAAACATGAAAGTATTTCTCAATTTCAAGTGTACCCTTTGCCTCTGGCGGTGGGACATGAGACAGGCAGAACGAATGCCATACTATACTTTGCGACTGTAATTTAATTCAACTTCAAAAAGTAATACATAGGCAACATTTCTTAACACATGTATACATTTTGTACACATGAATACACTCCTAGACTATCAAAATAACTTCTCAATTGATTATCTTTTTTAGATTATTTTCTATCTACAATTCCAAACCATCTTGCATAAGGTTGTCAGATGGATTTTTCTAAAAACTATTTGCATGCTAAAAGCATTCAGTAACTCCCACTGTTCAGCAATTAAGTAAAAATATGTATACCTATTACAGGGTAAAAGTTCACTATGTCATTCCTCTGCTTAACAACCTTTGTTGGCTCCCCATGGCCCTTAGAAAAGAGTCCAAATGTCTTTTTTAAATGGTCATCTATTTCTCTCTGATTTGCCCCTGTCCACCACTCTAATCCCATCAGCCTCCATTTTCCTCACACATCCCAGTTTTTCTGGATTTTGTTAGAGTACCATGATTTTCTCCAAAATTAGTCATAATTAACTTAGTATCCTAAGAAAACATAAAGAAGGCAATAAAGAGGCAATTCATGGTAATTTGGGGACTTGTACTACCCTCAAAAACCAAGGGACTTGACTGGAGAGAATTATCTGCAATCTGTCTGTCTGCATCTTGACTCCACCAACACCTGCATTCAAGTAACCATTATTTCCTGTCTTGGCTATCGGTCTCCTCTTTGGCCTACCAGCAGCCACTCCCATCTTACTCCTGTGTTCTTGTTGTTTCTTTTTTTCAGTCTTATGCATGTGTCAAGCATGATTCTGCCATGGAGACTTTGCACTTATTGATCACTCTGTCTCAAGTACTGCTTCTTCCCCTTTATGCCTTTCTGTATCGTTCTCATTCTTTACATCTCTATTCACTCAGTTCTTCTTTAGGAAAGATTTCCTTGAGCTCTATGACGATAATAAATGACCTTTTGGTGTGCTCTTTTAGCTCTGTGTGCATCTTGTTCAGGGAAATTTTCACAATAACAGGTTTTACATTTATCTTTCTGAGTATTCGGTCAGTATTCACCTGTTCCATGATACTTTAAGCTCCATTAGAATAAGCAATAGATTAAAGAAAAAACCAAAAACCAAAAACAAAACCTAGCTTATTTTCTGGTATCCTGTTCAGTTACTGGTCAAAAATAGGTATTCTTGATCAATATTCTTAAATAAATTTTGAATGATAGATCAAAGTCATGTCTTAAGCTTATTTAAAAATAACACATTTTCATCCAGATTTATAATTCTTCTTTCTCCCATAATGCATATCAGAATAGGGGATTTTACTCACATCTGACTTTTCACAAATATTAAGTTCCCTCTGTTTCCTGATTAAACACTACAGCTTGATCAGGTTCTCTTCTGCTGTACTGTCTTAGCCTTTTAAAAGACAAGATAGATATCTGTTTGACTGATTCCTTTTTTTTCCTTCCAGATTCCAACTAACCAAACTTTCATGATAGGAGTTTCCTAGTAGTGTTCCCAAAAAGTTATATATAATGATACTATAGGCACTTTTAAACAAATAGGTAAGATGGGAAGAAAAATATGTCATAAATAGGCAGGTGAAAAATAGTATTCAACTGTATTTCTGCTTACCTGTTAGTTTATTGCATTCTACTCTAGTATTCAGTCTCTATAATCTTAAATTTTACTTTAGGTCCCAAATTACATGCAGGCTTTGTGTCCTTTCTTGGGCAATTTTCTCAGTCTGGTATGCTCTACCTTGTCCCCTACCCCATCCTAACTTTTCTATACAGGCCTGGGTGAAAACAGTCCTTTCTAAGGATTGCTTTATTTGAAGACCTCATACTTCTTCACCATAATCTCTGTTCAGCATATGTTGTTTTTCTTTCTGGTCTACGAGCTCCCTGAGAGTGAAGTTCTTTAATTTTTTTGTTGCTGTGTGTTCAAGTACAGTGCCTAGTATTTAAGACCTGTTTAAGTGATATTTATTGACTGGAAAAATGAATGTCCTTTACCATTTGAGTACAACTTATTACCCTGCCTCTGAAACAAATTTTACACTCCATTTCTGTGATAAGTGTTGCTCCTGTCATCTCTAGACTTACTGTGACATTTTGTTTTCCTCAAATAGCACTATCTATCTATCTATGTATATATATATCTATTTATCTATTATCTGTCATGTTTTGTTTTGTTTTTGTTATACCTTCTTCTATCTTCCATTCATCATAGCCTGTCCTACACACGTACTATCTGATTCACTCTACATTTGTAGTTCCCTAGCTAGAAACGACCTTCTTCTCGTCTGAGCTCTCAAAATAATCAGTCAGTCACATTTCTAAGGCAGTGATACCTTGTGCTACAGGCATTAATGAAAGGTTCATGTATCTCTAACTTGATTGCAATCTCTTTAAGAGCACTGGCCATTTTTCACCTTTGTATCTACCATAATTTCCAACATAGTACCTTGCACATAATACTTACGTACTCAGTCAATATTTTTTAAAATAATTGAAGAATGGCCACTCTTGTTAGCCAAATGTATTGCTTAATTTGTTTGTTTAATGTAGGTGTTCAAGCCTCTTTGTGCAAAAGAGATTATTTTATTGTAGAGTCTTATTTTGGCAGTTTGTTTTAAAAACAAATTTATTGTCATCTGATTTTGGGAAGTCCCTTTAGATTTAGTAGACTAAGAAGCTTTAAATGAAGAAAAATAGCCCAAAATCGGATCATAAATCTCCTGAATGGTAGACTAAGAATAGAACTAATAGAGAAAGTACTGAATAGAAGAGTTACTTCTAAAGTCAGTGTGACTGGGCCCTATTCAATAATTACTAGAATTAAACTGGGCACGGTAAGTAAATTGAAAAGTCAGCATGGCCCCAAGCCTGTTCAATTTCCAACTAGCATAGAGCAAAGCTTATTTGAGAATGACTGGTATGATTAAGAATTTACGGGACCGAGAAAAAAATTCTACTAAAAACATTTTTGGATGAATCCTTAGCTTAAAAATCTCCAAGGGATTCTTGAAGAAATAGGAAATAGAAAATGATTGCTCAAAATAAAGTGCATTTTTTTTTTTGTAAGAAAGAAAGCACTCTAAATTCAAGAAAATTAGGAAGCGTTTCATAAGCAGCACATACTCAAAGCTTCAGGTCTGTTTGTGCTTCTGTAACAGAATACCACAGACTGAGTGATTTATACAGGACAGAAATTTATTTCTCTGGAGCTGTAAAGTTGAAGAGCAAGATTCTAGTGAGGCCTTCTTGGTGTATCCTCACATGGTAGATCGAGGGGCAAACCCACTCCCAGAGCCCTTTTTATGGTGGCATTAATCATGCCACTGTAGCAAGGATTATGACTAAAAGGCCCCAAAAGGACAGAGTATATATATATACATACACACACCTAGACTGGAGTGCAATGGTGCGATGATAGCTCACCACACTCAAACTTCTGAGTTCAAGTGATCCTCTTGTCTCAGCTTCCCAAGTAGTTGGGACTACAGCTGTATACAACTATGCCTAGATGATTTTTATTTTTAGTTTTTGTAGAGGGGGAATCTCACCGTGTTGCCCAGGCTGGTTTCAAACTCCCAGCCTCAAGCAATCCTCCCACTTTAGCCTGCCATATACTAAGATTAAGGGTTTGAGCCATCATGCACGACAAATATTCTTTGTAATTTTATTTTAAAAATGTAGGGTACAATTCAAGGTTAGCTACATAAGTGGGTATTGTGTATGTAAAGTTTGGGCCTTCCTTTGCTCCCCACTTCTCCTGGCTTGAGGTTTCATACCCTTATTGATGTTATGTGCCACCACTCCTTCCCCTGACAGTGACCCCCTCTGCCAATTCCTTTCTTTTGGTATTATGATAAATTTTCAGGGTCCACTTATGAGTGAGAACATGTGGTATTCATATCTTTGTTTCTGTGATCCATCCAAGTTGCTACAAAGTCCATAATTTAGTCCTTATTTATGGCTGCGTAATTCCAAAATATGTACCACATTTTTGCCAACTGTAGATCTGACAAAGGCCTAACATCCAGGATCTACAAGGAACTCAAACATGCCAAAAGTAAAAACAAACAAACCTTTAAAAAAGTGGGCAAAAGATGAATAGACACTTCTCAGAAGAAGACATACAAGCAGCCCACAGATACATGAAAAAGTGCTCAGCCACATTAATCATCAAAGAAATGCAAATTAAAACTACACTGAGATACCACCTAAATCCAGTCAGGATGGCCATCATTAATAAATCAAAAAGCAACAGATGTTGGAGATGATGGGGGGACAAGGGACCACTTCAACACTGTTGGTAGGAGTGTAAACCAGTATAAACTCTGTGGGTGACAAATATTCTTAATGACTATACAGAAAATGATACAGGATGTTTTCATGCTTGCCTGGAAGTCATTTGCAAATGTGGGAACCTGGGGCAGTACATAAGGAGGTCTTAGGGATTAGATGCTCCATTTCTATGAAACTGAGTATTTTTCAAGGATAAAGCTCTCTCTCCGTCTGTCAGGGGAGAAGTTGCAGAATGTAACTAGAGTGACCTAGGATAAGGAAAAAGGGTGTTTACATGACTTTTTTTTTTTTTAAACAGCCCTAGTCTCTGTGAGCTTGCATTTCCTAGTTAGTAAAGTGGGTATCCAATTGTAGTTTGCAGCTGCCTTGTGAGGGGTGAGGAAGTAAGTTGTGACTGTCCTGCACAGGATTGATTTTAGAAACAGAAACATTATCACAGTCTGATCTTCCCTCTTCTTGACCAGAGGTTTATCTCTAGGGGACATTTTTTTCTTTGACCCAGTAGCAAACTCCTCACCCATAATTTCTCTCATTTTTAATAATATACTTCAAAAGACATTTAATCTACATACCTGAAAAATGGGAGCAATGGGAACATTTCCAGAATTACTTGACAGATTTTGTTAGTAGAGAAAGAGTTCTTGAGTTTGGAGCAAAAGAATAGAACATACTAAAGGAGTCCTGAGGCTGGCCATAATTTTTGTCAACACAGCTATCAAAAGTCCCAAAGTAAATTTGGGCATGGTTGTAATGGATGGGAAATTCTAGGGCCTGCTTTATTTTTTCCAACTTTTTATCTTCAACCTCAGGTTACAAAGTGAAGAAAATAAATTGGATTGTAATAATTCAATTTTAACATTAACAGCCATTCCTCAGTAAAGGGAAATCTGAATAACTAAATAAAAATCTGTTCCAAGTATATTGTGATGATTAAGAACTCAGACTTTGGTGCAGAATTTATACATCCATTCAACCATTTATCTCTTTTCCCTGTGTCTCCAACCTCAACTGTTATTTATTAAGCAGTAAAAGGTAATAGCTAAGGTAATACAGCATGTTATTTCATCTATTTTTGCTTTCAGCAAATTTCTCAATGTATGTAGGCCTCTGATTTTTTAGCTGTAAACTGAGACTTTCAAGTGAGATCAGTGACCCCAAAGTATGGATGCCTACCATGCTGGTAATATAGATAATTTTATGTCTGTCTGAACCTCAGATTAAATTATATTGAACCACAAAATGTTAATTATTTTTCCGTTTTCTTTTAACATTTCTGTTTAAATTGAATCAAGAAGAAAGGTTTAGTTTAGTACTAATTATCACCTCCACCATCAATATTAGTTAAATTCCCTTTTTAAGAAAAGAAGGGGAGTCAAAGTTCTAGTGAGTCCTTCTTAGTGCATTCTCACATGACAGATGGAGGGGCAAACTCATTCCCAGAGCCTATTGGATTTCAGACTAAAACCTATATACCATTAGTTCCTCTGATTCTCAGGCCTTTGAACTCAGATTGGAACTATACCATGGCCTCTCCTGTGTCTCCAGCTTGCTGAATGCAGATCTTGGTACTTCTCTGCTTCCATAATCACAGTCTTGGTGGGGAGTGTCAATATGGCTGACTGAAGACATTGCACTATTGCAGCCTCTGTAAAGGAGTCTACATGGAGGAGCAGACCTAGGGCTTTGTTGGCCAGCCTAAAAACCCAAGCTGAGGTCTGTCAGATGGTCACTTGGGGACATAGAGGATGGACATTCCAATCACTGGGCACCCCAGAAGTGGCCCTGGCATGAGAATAAGGAAACTTTGGAAACAGGATGAGGAAGAACCACAGAAAAAAAACACCAGCAATCTATGGAGCCTTAATGAGTTGCCATCCACAAAAGGGTTTCCCAGATCCCAAGCAATGGAACTCATTCAGAACAACCTGTCTCTGATAACAGACATAGAATTCAGACTATGGATTGCAAATAAATTCAACAAAATCCATAAGAAGGTGAACACACAGACCATCCAGGCCAAAACAGTACAGGAAGTGAAAGCTGAGCTGGCCATTTTAAGAAAAGACTAAACTCAACTTCTGGAAATAAAGAATTCTTTTTGTGAATTTCAAAACACAATAGCAAGCTTCAACAGCTGAATCAACCAGGCAAATAAAAGAATCTCAGAACTTGAGGATCAAACTACTGAACTACCTAAAGCCAACAAAAACAAAATCAAAAGGCTTAAGAAGAATGTGCAAAGTCTATGAAAGATTTGAGGTTATGTAAAAAGCCCAAATCTATTATTGACCAGCATCCCAGAGAGAGAAGGGGAAACTGAGAACACCCTGGAATAAATCTTCTAAGATGTCATTCAATAAAATTTTTCCTCTCTCACTAGAGAGGTGATCATGCAGATGCAAGAGATTCAGAAAACTCTTGCAGTGTATTACATGAGAAGACCATCCCCAAGGCTTATAATAATCTGCCTCCACAAGGTAGCCATGAGAGAAGAAATACTAAATGCAGCTAGAAAAGACTGACCTCCTACCAAAGAAGATTCAAGAAAGTTTCTGCAGACTTCTCAGCAGAAATCTTAAAAGCCTGAAGGGGCTAGGGTCCCATATTTAATATTCTTAAGGAAAAGCAATTTCAGTCAAGAATTTGATACTGCATCAAGCTAAGCTTCATTAATGAAGGAGAATTAAAATATTTCCCAAACATCAAATTTGTAAGAGAATACACAACCTCCAGACCAGCTTTTCTGGATCTGCCTGAGAAAGTTCTAAACACAAAAACAAAAGAATCCATTCATCACAAAGCACAGGCAAGCGCAGAGTTAGCAGATCATACAAATCAACCACAAAACCATAAAAGTAAAGCAACCTATTAATAGCAGTATGATAAAAACAGAGTCCCACATATCAATAGTTAACTTAAATGTGAATTGTCTGAATGTGCAACTCAAAAGTCATAAAGTGGCAAATTGGATAAAAGAGTATGATCCATCCTTCTTTCTTCTGCCTTCAGGAAATCCATTTCACTGCTAATAACACCCATAGGCTCAAAGTAAAGGACTGGAGAAAGATTTTCCAGGTAAATGGGAAAAAAGGGGCAGGAATAGCTATTCTTATATCAGACAAAATGTATTTTGAACCAATAAAAGTTAAAAAGAACGTATAAGGACACTACATAATGATAAAAGACTCAATCCACTAGCAAGAAGTATTTATTTTGAATATATATGCATTAAATGTAGGAGCACCTAGATTTATAAAACAACTGCTAATTAAACTAAGAGAGGACATAGACAGCCATACAATTATAGTCAGAAACTTTAATATCCCACTAACAGCCTTCACAGATCATCAAGGCAAAAAATTTAACAAGGAAATTTAGAAGCTTAACTTGACACTTGATCAATTGGACCTAATAGACATCTATAGAAAACTTCACCCAATAACCACAGAATATATAATTTTTTCCATCAGCAAATGGAACATACTCCAAGATCGACCACACACTCAAGCATAAATCAAGCATAAACAAAAGTTAAAAAGTCAAAATCATACCAAACATCTTCTCAGACCACAGTGGAATAAAAACAAATATCATCACCAACAGGAATGCCCTCAAGCATCCAAATACATGGAAATTAAATAACATACTTCTGAATGCTTTTGCGTTAACTCAGAAATCAAGGTAGAAATAAAAAGATTCTTAGAAACAAATGAAAACAAAAACATTCACAGCAGAACCTCTGAGATCCCATGAAACAGTGCTGAGAGGAATGTTTATAGCCTTGCACATACATATCAATCAAGAAAATAGAGGGATCTTAAGGAAACAATCTAGTGTTGCACTTAAGAGAGCTGGAAAGACAAGTGCAATCCATTCCCAAAACTAATAGAAAAGTGGAAATCATTAAAATAAAATCACAGTAGAATGAAATACAGACCCAAAAATCATACAAAGAGCCAACGGGACAAAAAATTGGTTCTTTGAAAGGATGGATAAGATTGACAGATTGACCAAAAGAGAGAGAAAGAGAGACAGGGAGAGAGAGAAAATATATTAATTTGAATAAACATAATTAGAAATGAAAAAAATAAAGTTACAACTAGCCCTGAAGAAATAGAAAAGATTATCAAAGACTACTATGAACACATGTAAGCAAATGAAGTATAAAAATCTAGAGGAGATGGAAGAAGTCCTGGCATCACATAAACTCTTAAGATTGAAGCAGGAAGACATTAAAACCCTAAACACACCAAAAATAATCCGAGAAATTGACCCAGTAATAAAAAACACCTCAACATCAAAAAATTCCTGGACTAGATGGTTCCTTAGCTGAGTTCTACAAGATGTTCAAGGAAGAGCTGATACGAATCCTATAGAAAAAGTCCTAGGCAATCAAAAAGGAAGAAATGCTCCTTAGCTCATTCTATGAAACCAATGTCAGCCTGATACCCCCAAATGACAAAGATTCAACAAGGAAGGAAAACAATAGACCAATTTCTCTGATGAACAGAGATGCAAAAATTTTCTTTTTTTTTATCTTTTAATTTTTTTATTTTAAAGATGTGGGGTACAATTCAGGGTTAGGTATACAAATTTTCATTATGTAGGTACCCTTGTTGATGAAGTGTGTCCCCCTTCCCCAGGCAGACTCCCACAACTGCCAGTCCCATCTCCTCACCCCCCCCACACCCTGCCATTTCCTGCTTATGTCAGTTCTTTTCTTATAGTATTACAATAGTTCAAAGTCCAAGTACTTATGAGTGACAATATGTGATACTCAGTACTTTGTTTCTGTGAAAGATCACTCAGTATTATAGACTCTAAGTCCATTCAGTGTGCAGTAAAGATCATGATTTTGTTCTTCTTTATGGCTGTGTAATATTCCATCATGTATATATACCACATTTTAAAAAATCCAGTCCTCTTTTGATGGGCTGCAGGATTGGTTCCGTGTTCTTGCTACTGTGAACAATGTTGCAATAAACATACATATGCAGCTATCTTTTATAGAGTGATTTGAGTTCTTCCAGGTATATTCCCAATAGGAGGATTGCAGGGTTTATGGAAGGTCAATTTTTAGATCTATTAGGAATCGCCACCCTATTTTCCACAGAGGTTGTATTAGTTTACACTCTCACCAAAAGTGTAGAAGTGTTCCCTTTTCACCACGTCCTCTCCAGCATCTGTTGTTTTTGAGTAATTGATGATAGCCATCCTGACTGGGGTTAGCTGGTATTTCAGTGTAGTTTTAATTTGCAATTTTTTGATGACTAGTGAGACTGAGCATTTTTTCATGTATCTGTGGACTGCTCATATGTCTACTTGTGAGAAGTGTCTATTCATATCTTTTGCCCACTTAGTAATGGGGCTGTTTGTTTTTTTCTTTTTGGCACATTTGAGTTCCTTGAAGATCCTAGATGTCAGGCCTTTGTCAGACATACCGTTGGCAAATATTTTTTCCCAGTCTGTGGGCTGTCTCCCCGCTCTCTTGACGGTTTCTTTGGCTTTGCAGAAGCTTGTCAGTTTGATGAGGTCCCACTTACCTATCTTATCTCTTATGGCATGGGCACTTGGAGTTTTTATCAGAAACTCGTTGCCAGTTCCAATTTCCATAAGGGTGTCTTCTGCATTTTCTAAGGTTCTTATAATTTGGGGTTTTACATTTAGGTCTTTGATCCATTTAGAGTTGATTTTTGTGAATGGTGATAGGTAGGGATCTTGCTTTAATCTTCTGCATATGGTCAACCAGTTTTCCCAGCACCATTTACTGAATAAGTGCAAAAATTTTCAACAAGAGTTTAGCAAATCACATCCAACAGCACATTTGATAGATCATCCATCATGACAAGGAGGCTTCATTTCCGGGTTGCAAGACTGGTTCAACATACATACATCAATAAACGTTAACCCGTCACATATACAGGTGTAAAACCAAGAACGACATGATTATCTCATTAGACACAGAAAAAACATGTGATAAAATTTAGCATCCCTATTGATACAAACCTTCAGACACATAGGATTTCTTCAAAATAATAAGAGTTATCTATGACAAACCTGCAGCCAACATCATTCTTGATGAGCAGAAGCTGGAAGCATTCTTCCTAAGAACTGGAACAAGACAAGGATGCCCATGATCACAACTTCCATTCAGCATAGTACTGAAAGGCCTAGCTAGGGCAGGAAGAAAGAAATTAGGGGTATCCAAACAGTCTAACAAGAAGTTAAGTTATCTTTCTTTGCTGATTATATGATTCTATACCTAGAAAACCCTAGAGGCTGTTAAAAACCTCCTCTGATGATAAATGACCTCAGTAAAGTCCTGGGTTATAAAATCAGTGTTAAAAATAAAGTTGCATTTGTATACATCAACAACAGGTAGGCTGAGTACTAAATTAAAAACACAATCTCAGCCTGTAATCCTGCGCCTTTGGGAGGCTGAGGTGAGTGGATTGCTTGAGCCTGCGGGTTTGAGACCCGCCTGGGCAACTTGGCGAGACCTCATCTCTACAATAAAGCAAAAATTAGCCAGGTGTGGTAGCGCGTGCCTGTAGTTCCAGCTACTTGGAAGGCTGAGGCGGAAGGATCGCCGGAGCCCAGCAGGTTGAGGCTGTGGTGGCCGGGAGCGGCCACTGCACTCCAGTCTGGAAGACAGAGTGAGACTTCAACTCAAAAAAAATAAATAAATAAAAATAAAAATAGAAACACAATCTCATGCACAATAGCCACAAAAAATATCTTGGCATGCTATGAAATCTGAGAGAGGTGGGAAGCTTCAGGAGAAAAGTTTGAAGTTAGCTGTGTTAGCTTATGAGGTTTAAGAAAAGGAGCTGTCTTAATAACATAAAAGTGCAAGGTGAAGCAGCAAGTGCTGATGTAGAAGCTGCAGCAAGTTATCAAGAAGATCTAGCTAAAATTATGATGAAGATGGCTACACTAAACAAGAGATATTCAAGTAGATGAAACAGCCTTTTATTGGGAGGAGTTGACATACAGGACTTTCATATCTAGAGAAGAAAAGTCAATACCTGGTTATAAGTCTTCAAAAGACAGGTTGATTTTCTCTTTGATTACCTCCTGGAATACTGGTTCCAAGTTGTTCTCATTTTCCTTTTCTTCTTCTGGGATACCAATCAGGCATAGGTTTGGCCTCTTGATATAATCACACATCTCTTGTAGAATTTGACCTTCCATATGACCCAGCAATTTCCCTATTGGGAATATACCCAGAGGAACTCAAATTGTTCTACAAAAAAGAGACCTGTGCACGCATGTTTGTTGCGGCTCTATTCACAATAGAAAACATGGAACCAACCATGTTGCCCATCAGAGCTGGACTGGATAAAAAAAATTGTGGTACATATACACAATAGAATATTATGCAGCCATAAAGAAGGACAAATATATGGACTTTGCAGCAACTTGGATGGATTTGGAGTCTATCATACTCAGTGATTTATCACAGAAACAAAGAACTGTGTTCCATAGGTTCTCACTCACAAGCTGACCTTGAACAATTATAATGCTATAAGAAAGCGATTGGCAGTAGTGGAAAACTGTCAGGGGACAGGGGGTGGGATTGGCAGTTGAGGGAAACTCCTAGGGGAGGGAGGGGCATACCTCATCAACAAGGGTACCTGCATGATCAATGTTTATATACCTAACTCTGAATTGTACCCCATGTTTCTATAATAAATGATAATTTTTAAAAAAGTCAGGTTGATTCTCTTGTTAGGAGCTAAGGTAGCTGGTGGCTTTAGGTTAAAGTCAATGCTTATTTACCATTGCAAAAATTCTAAGGCCCTTAAGAATTATGCTAAATCTACTGTGCCTGTGTTCTACAAATTATACAACAAAGCCTTGATTACAGCACATCTCTCTATAGCATGATTTAGCGAATTTTTAAAAACTTATTGTTGAAACTTAGCACTCAGGAAAAATTTGTTTTTTAAAATATTACCACACGTTGACAATGCTTCTAGCCACCCAAGAGCACTGATGATATCGATATATATAAGGGGATTCATGTTGTTTTCGTGTTTGCTAACACAACATCCATTCTGTAGCCCATGGATCAAGAAGTAATTTTGACTTTCAAGTCTTATTATTTAAGAAATATACTTTGTAAGGTTATAACTGCCACAGATAGTGATTCCTCCAATAGATTTGGGCAAAGTAACTTGGAAACTTTCTCAAAAAGATTCATAATTCTAGATGCCATCTATAATATTCGTGATTCAAGGGAGAAAGTCAAAATATGAACATTAACAGGAGTTTGGAAGAAGTTGATTTCAATCCTTATGGATGACTTTGAAATTTTAAAAATTTCATTGGAGGTAGTAATTGTAGATGTGGTGGAAATGGCAACAGAACTAGAGTTAGAAGTGGAGACTGCACATGTGACTGAATTGTTGCAATCTTATGATCAAACTTGAATGAATGAGGATTTGCTTTGTATGAATGAGCAAACAAAGTGATTTCTTGAGATGAAATCTATTTTTGGTGAACATACTGTAAACTTGGTTGAAATGACAGCAAAGGATTTAGGATATTCTATAAACTTAGTTGATAAAACAGCAGCAGGATTGAGAGGATTAATTTCAATTTTTGAAAGATTTTCTACCATGTGTAAAATGCTATCAGTCAGTTTTACATGCTACAGAGAAATCTTGATATGGTCAACTTTGTTGCTTTCTTATTTTAAGAAACTGCCACAGTCACCCAAACCTTCAGCAACCACTATCCTGATCAGTCAGCATCCATCAATATTGAAGGAAGACCCTTCACCAGCAAAAATATTCTGATTTACTGAAGGCTCAGGTGATTGTTAGGACTTTTTAGCAATAAAGTATTTTTATTTCAGATATTTCCTTAATCTGGGTGTAAGGATATGGCACACTTAACAATTATTAGACTACAGTATAGTGTAAACAAAACTTTTATATATACTTGGAAAGCAACATTTTTTTGTGACTCACTTTATTGTATTATTCTTTTTATTGAAATGGTCTGGAAGTGTATTCATGATATTCAGTATCTCTGAGATATGCCTAGCTATTTACCTATCTATTTATAATATATATATCGTTCACATATACATATATAATTATTCTTATGACTTCTTGTCTTGCTCGAACTTGAATGTCTGCCAAAGGATTGTCATCAAATAATAATCACTAGCACAATTTTGATGTTTTATATATTTTAGCTGGTAAAATTTGTAGTTTTCCAAAGAACAATTATAATACGTCATTGTGACAATTGATGTAACATATTTAATTCCTCCCACCCATTTTATACCTACTTTCCCAAATATATATATATATATATATATATATATATATATATATAACACTTTCTAGGCTCTTGTCTCTTATTTGCAGATTTGTTTTGGGTGTTAGAATAAAAAGTTATTCAGTGAATGTTGCTGCTTCTTATTCTGAAAGGCAACCTATCCATTTAATAACCATTTCAGTATTACCAAGGTATCTTTCAAAAAGGTATAATTTGAAATTGATGGCATCAACATATTTCTTCAATATTATTTTTTCATTTTTTAATTGCTTTTCTAAGATGAAGATAATTAGAATTAATTACATAACAGGAGGTATACTGAGAGTTAGAACAGTGGTGACTATAGTGGCCTTCAGCAGCAGATAGGGATAGTTCTTTGGCTTACTAGCTTTATGACCTTAAACAAATCACTTAATGCATCTAAACATCAATTTTCCTAGCAGTATGATGCAAATAATAATAACTAATGCTGTGGTTCTTAAATATAAAACATTCAGTGTAGTTTTATACACACTGTAAATGTTTAACAAACATTAACCATTATAATAGCCAAGACTGACATATAATAAGTAGTAATAACACTTAATTTTTTTCTTGTTTCTCCTTGTGAATGGTAACTAATTTTGTTGATAATATTCTGTACAATATATCTTTTATCTTTCATATAACAAATGCTTCATCTTAGACAAGTGATAGGTTTCTAGGGAAAACTGTAATTGCCTTTTATAATTACACTGACAAAAGTATAAATGAGAGAATAATAATACTGAGTGATCTATCACAGAAACAAAGAACTGAGTTATCACATGTTCTCACTCATAAGTGGACCTTGAATAATTATCGTAATACTATAAGAAAAGGATTGTCAGTAGTGAGAAATTGCTGGGAGTGAGGGTAGGATTGGCAGTAGTGGGATTCTGCTGGGGGAGAGAGGGGCACACCCTTTCAGCAATGGTACCTGCATATGAACATTTGTCTACTTAACTCTGAATTGTAACCCACATCTTTAAAATTAAAAAAATTTAAAAAGAGAGGATAAATAAAAGTAATAGTTTAGAGTGAAATATTGTGATAGCTTTAATACATTAACTTGTCTTTCTGAAAAGTTAAATAGTTAATATTTTCCTACTTTTAGATGTGAATGATGTGATGATGCATGGAAAATAGAATCAGGTTGGAATACTTCCCATTGATAATACTGCTAAAGCAGATACTTCCCTGAAAGTAAAAAAAAAAAAAAAAAAAGAGGATATTAAAAATATTGATCATATACAATTATAAGTAAGAAAATTAAAGTTATCTTTTTTAAAATAAAAAAATTTGAGAAGCATTTCTGTAATAACAAACTGAGGACTTTGAAAAATAAACTCCTCCATAAAAACAATGAGAAAACTAGCAACAATTGTCAAAGTATGTCATTTTAGGACTCTGGAAATTAACCAAAGGATTCCAACAATCTGAGAAGCATCTACATGAGAAAAATATCTGAATATTATTTCAATCTGAGAGCTATGTGGCACTTTATTTTCTCCTTGTATTCTTCTGTCTTCAGCTCTTTGTAGCTTTAAATTACCATCAGATTCAGAATAAAGGAGATACAAACATCAGCAATCTAGTAATCACTGAAGGGGGTAAAAAGGATTTGGAGAACCCTAAAAATACCCTTCTCCAGACTATTTGACCTACCTGGTAGCTCATGATAAATTCTCATTTATTTGAACAAATTCAGAGCTCACTCAGTGAAGAAATCCTATCTGTGAGTAATTTGGTAAAAACAATCAGCAGCGATTGTTTACTATTGCAGCAAACTGTGGTGGCAATACTAGTTGGAAAAAACAAAAAATTGGAAATGAGGTGTCATAGGGGGCCTTGAGAAGTGATCTACCACAGAAACACAGAACTGAGTACCACGTTCTCATTCACAAGCAGACCTTGAACAATTATCATAATACTAAAAGAATGGAATGAACATAGTGGGAAACTGCCAGGGAAAGGGGTGTACACCTCAAAAATGAGGGTACCTGCATAATGACCATTTGTATATCTTACCCTGAATTGTACCCCACACTTAAAACAAACAAATAAAAACAAAAAAACCCTGTCCCCTCAGGTCCCTTAGTTAGGTTAGAGTTTAGTCTTCACCAGGAGAATCATTAAACAAATAAGGAGTAGCAACCACAAACAGCAGCAACAACAAACTCTAGTGAATAAGGAAATCTGATTTCCAGTGTTTCCACATTACATTATTTCAAATGTTCAATTTTCAGTAAAACTACGGGACATACAAATAAACAGAAAAATTTGGCACATGAACAGGAAAAAAATAATCAATAGAAGCATAACGTAAAGAAGCCCAGATGCAGAACTTTCTAGACAAAACAGGTCTTTAAGCATAAATATGCTGAAAGAACAAAAGCTAACTATGCCTGTAAAATTAAAGTATAAGAAAACACTTCTCACTGCATAGAAAATATTAATAATATGACATAAATTATTAAAAAATAAGAAAGTTGAAAATTAAAATATTGAAATAAAAAATTCACTAGAGGTACTCAGCAGCAGATTTCAATTGACTGAAGAGAAAATCAGCATACTTGATGACACATCTGAAGAACAAAATGAAAAGAAGAATGAAAAAAAATTTTAAAATGGCGAGCTTTTCAGAGAATTATAGTACACCATCAAATGTACCAACATATGCATTATGGTAATACCAGAGAAGAGGTGAGTAAGGGGCAAGAGAATATTTGAAGAAATAATGACTGAAAACTTTCCAGATATGAGTTACAATATTATTCTAAATATCCAAGCAGCCCAACAAAATCCAAGTAAGACAAACTTCAAGAGGTATACACCTCAGCACATCATAAAAAAATTCTTAAAAGACAAAGAGGGAATCTTGAATGCAGCAAGAGAAAAATGACTTATCATTAGGGATACTTAATAAGATAAATAACTGATTTCTCATCGAAAATGATTGAAGTCAGAGGGAGGGGGATAACACATGCAAAATTCTGAGAGAAAAGGGCTGCCAATAAAATATTCTGTTTATAGAAACTATACATCAATACAAAAGAAAAATTACAAATTCTGAGAAAAGAAAAAATGAAGAATTTATTACTAGAAAACTGCTCTACAAGAAATGCTAAATAGAATTAGTTCATCAGTCTGAAATAAAAGGTCACTACTCTGTAACTTGAATCCAGTACAGGTAGCTATATCGGTAAATAAAAAATGCAATAAAAATGGTTTTTTTTTTTTTGGTTTGTTTCTTAGCTATGTCACCAAAAGAAGCAAGTGACATACAAAAAATGATAAATTGCTCTTCAGAACAATTTAAAACTTTTTGACTGAAAATGATACCATTAAGAAAGCGAAAAGATATCTCATGAAGTGGAAGAAAATATGTGTAAATCATGTATCTGATAAGAGACCTGCATCCAGAATTTATAATTAACCTTAAACCTTCAATAATAAAAAGCCAAATAATCCAATTATCAAATATACAAATGAAATGAGCAGACATTTTTCCAAAGAAAATGTACAAATGTTTATCAGTACCATGAAAAGATGTTTAACATCAAAACCTCAGTGAAATTTGAAATTGCGAATGAATGAAAAACTACTTTATACATACCAGGATGGCTCATGGATTCATTGCAATCATTTTTATTTTCAACTCAAGTTCTTTTCCCTAATTTTATCCTTTATTCAAATTTTTTACCAAATGTATCCCCCAACTTGTCAAATTAAATACCTGTCAAGTAGTTTAGAAGTCATGTCCACCAGGTTACTGGTCCCCCAGTCCAGAACCAGGTCTAATAGTGGTGTCTCATTGCATGCACCCTCCAGTGATACTAAAGATATTGGCCTTACTTTAATTTCTAGTCAAGAGAGTATGTCCTTGTCCTCTCAACACTCTAGGCCCTCAATGGCTCATAAACTTTAGTATAGGCAGGAATTAACAGCAGTTTTTTCATCTTTCCTTGGGAGAAGGCAGGGAGCACTGCCTTCAGCTGCTGACTTCAAACAGTAACATTGACCTTGGCCCTTTGTCTCATTTAGAATTCTTTTGTCTCCTGTTGCTCTGTTCTTTAGCAGTGAACTCCTGGCCAACACTTGCTGCTTCCATGTTTTTCAGCTCTCACAAAACTGTGGATTTGTTCCTTCAACTTTGTGTTCTGTTTTTGTTCACAGAAATGTTTTATTTTGCTTTGGAGTTGCACTATGTTTTCAGATTGCTCTTGTGAGAGTTTGTCTACCATTGTCAAGGGTTTGCAGTACAGGGATTGATCAAAGTAAAAATTTATAGCAACATTTTTATTAGAGCCTCCCTCCCCCATTTAGCTCTCTTAATTGGTGTTTTGTTAGAAGTCGTTTGCAGCAGTTGCACTCTTTTTGCCCACAACCAACACTATAATTTTGATTTTAATATAATTTTGATTACTTATTAAAATATTATAAAGAGTTATTAGGTTTGCAACTTTATTTAGATGACAAACAGAGATCAAATAAAAATGACTGAATAATCAGTAAGGGAATTGCATTGTGTAAATATTTCCTAAATGACATGTTTATAGCTATCGTGAAATGTGATAATATATAATATGATTCTGATAGCTAAATTTCCAAACATTTTCTGTCAAAGAACTGGTGAAATTCTTAGCTGGGCTGCTTTATGGACTCATTTCTCCAACCTTTTTCAGGATATTTTTTTCTATTCTATCACATCTTGGATATGACACACACTGAGCTTCTTTTCTAATATACTCTTCCCTGCTTAAGAATAATCATTTCTTTGTTCCAAAGTCACAGTCTTGTGGCTTTGCTTGTACTCTGACATATTATTGTACCTCCCAGGGATACAAGTGCCCCAATCTGAGAAATAGCAATCTTAAGCAATCATTTAAGGGAGGAAACCTTTGCCAATAGCAACTTTTTAATATATTAATGAACATTGATAGATAATTGGTTTATTAAATGAATTTAATTCAGTATGAAACCAGATAAACATAACTTTACTATTATTATTGTTATCTTAGTACTGTTTTCTTAATCTTTAAATCTGTTATGCAGAATTGTTCTTCCCAGCTGCTAAATGACATCTTGGGTAGATACAGCTGATTATCTGGTCACTTTCAGATATTAAAAAGTTCAGTCAATTTTATTACCCAAATTTCAATATTTTTAATTAAAGGCTTCCTGAATTCTGCTTCAATTCTGTGCAAAATCTGTGTGAAAAGTGGGGAGGTAGATACATTTTTTCGCTCTTTCTAGGTCCTGGTTCTTTCTCCCTCCTGGGATAAACCTGGTGGTGACATTAAGAGGTAATAATCAGATATTTTGCTTGTGCATAGCAGATGTCCAAATTCAGGCTTATTACCTGTGGGACACTCCTGTGGTTTCTTCAGTGATTTTCTGCCATCCCCACTGTGGTAGGTGGCTCCTCCATTTGCAGTGCCCTGACATAATAGACAATATCTCCTCCAACTGTCTGCTGCTTCTGATTCTCCCCTTAGTTCTCCAACCACACTCCTCACTGCTACGAAATCCATGCTCTTACCTGGGATACTTATCTATAACTCAGACTTGACTATTTTCATGGTTCCCCTTTGTTGATGGAAAACAAACACTTCTTGGTCTTCTAGCCTTAAGACACGCAGTCCTTTATAAAAATACCTACCACACATTGCTGCTACCATGTTTATCAGAGCTACCTTCTTATCTTTTATCTTTTTCTGGTATGAGTCAGAAACTGTCCTTACATTCCAGGGAATATACTATGGCAAGCTTTCTGGATGATTCTTTCAAAGCTGCAATAACTTAGTAAGACCTCCTTGGCCTTTCTTTTTAACCTCTTTTTATCTACTACCTCATGGCAGGTGATGAGCTAAGAATTTCAAAGCCACTTTCAAATAATCAATATAAGTTTCTAAAATATTATTTTAATATACAAAAGCATGCTATTTTTAATTTTTAGAAAGTATTTCTTCAAAAATAGTTTTTGAATAAAAATGTTTTATAAGTCCACCAATATAATAAATACAAATTTGGGAGTCAATCAATGATGAGTTCAAAAATTCTTTGATTTCAATAATTTCAATGACCGTCTTACAACTCAAAAGTTTACTGATTTGCATAAAAATCCTATGGTGTCTACTTAAGGAGCATGTTCAGTTGCAAAAATCAAAATGAAAAATTGTTTTAAAAACATGTTTTTTTTCCTGATTAGAATGTTCAGCTAAATATGCAAACCAATTTGATACAGGCCTAAATAGTGCTTTGCTCATCTTAAGCATTCATGTTAATCCTCTAATAACTTTTGTGATGTTTGTATTTTTCCTGTATTTGAGTTGCTTTATCTAGGCACATCTGAACATTTTTCTCTGAATGGGTTTGGTCACTTTGTAGTTCTTCTGTTGTTTTAATTTTAGAATGTACATGAAGTCCCAGGTACTATGGAGAATGTCGTGTGTCTCTTTTCTCTAAGAGTATTCATGATAAGTAAACTTTGCATTCTACATGTGAGCACATCGCCTTTCTAGACTTTTAAAAATTCTTTTTGGTATTTGTTTCACACACTCTTTATTTTGTAGATATTTAAAAGAGATATTTTAAAGAATACATCAGGGCTATAATTACATCTGAATATTTGTAATTATTGTACTAGTTGGCAGTACTGAGAGAAGCAACTTGCTTTAAAACCTTTCAAACTATGAGATTTATATAAATGATAGATATGTGACTATTTTATTTTTTTAATTCCACAAAAGATTTTTTATTCTAAAGTAATAGCAAATCTTCCTGAGGCATTGCAAACATCACATATTTTATATATTTTTAAAGTTATTCAGCTTAAAAAGAAAACATGTGGCATAAAAGCAAAGTAACTTACTAATTGCCAGAAGAATTATACAAATAATGGTGTTAAGAAATTGAAAGATTATTTTGATTAAATGAAAAACTGTCTAGCAGGGTAAATTCTGATGTTCTTCTGTTGCACTAATGATTATTTCCTCAATTACAACACAAGTGGACCATTTCTGTCTCAAGTGAAAAACATTTAGCTTTAGATCAAATACTAAATTTCTTAGTCTAGAACCTCATTCCCATATTTCATTGCTATCCAATCAATTTTAAATACTAAATGGCTAAGTAGGGTATATTCCTTTCTTTCCACACCAAATACTATGAATGTTGCTTTCTTTCTGAAATTATTCATTCTATTAGAGAATATTTTCCATAATAAATATACTTTGCTGAGTCCTTTTTTGTGTTTGTGTGTATGTGTGTGTATATAGCATGGCTAAGAAATATGTGGAAAACATGGTGAAACAAGCTGGAAAGAAGAGAGGATATTGCTGAAGTCAGAGAACAAGATGAAGTCCCTTGCTGTGACCAAGAGTTCACCTGCCTTGTCTATTTCAAATGGCAATGCTTGTTTACAGCCACATCCTGAAATCTGTCATGCTATCCTGTTGTGAGGCAGGAGGTTGCTCTGCAGGTATTTCTAGACCTTGTCATCCAGAAGATTTGCCCTGTTGTGTTTTTGCTTCCAGATATGATCTTGACTTTGCCTAAGACAAAGATCTAGAGTGTAATGTAGAAGCCCTGCATTTCTGAAGAGAAGAGTATAACTTGCATTTTAATTTCTCTATGGGATATTTTTTCTCAAACTTCCATTAAATTACTCAAAATCACATTTATGCTATTCTAGCCTAATTCTAAACTCTACCTCTTTTTCTTTTTTCTAATCTATGAGCTGTTAATGGATTTAGGTCATATACTGAATGAATCAGGTTAAGTACAATAATCAACAGACAGGTTAACTCCCTGCACTTCAATGTCCCCTTGTTCTAAAGCAGGCTAATCTGTTTCTACAACTAGTACTTATAATGCTGTTATCAGTCAGGTTCACAGCAGAAACAAAAACTAAATAATAATTTGAACAGTTATAATAAATAATTTAAAGTATTCTATATCTATCTATCTATCTAACATCTATCTATCTATCTATCTATCTATCTATCTATCTATCTATCTATCTATCTATCTATCACCTATCACCTTTCTACTATTTATAACTAAGAGGAAGGAAAATAATAATCTAAAGAATATCCTGGGTCTAAGAGAGAATATCTGAAGAAGAAACTAACTTTGAAAGGGAGGGATTCTCTCCAAGAATAGGATGCAGACTTTCTTGGGGAAGATGTGTTTGTTGCCTCCTAGATGGCAGAGAAATTCCCTGGGTTATTGTGTTGACTGGACTGATTCAAAGTCAGTGGGCCATTTTAAAGGTACTTTGAGGTCTATTTTGAAGATATTAAGGCTTAGAGAATTTGAAGACTTCACTTAGTAGTTCAGGTTCTGATAAGGAAGGATAGTTTCATAATCTTTAAATCAATAATTATGTATTTCCTCTTATTTTCAGTGACGTTCAAGTCATTAAAGTGGAGTGTTTTTTTCTTTCTTTCCCTACTTTTCTCTTACTCCTGATTCTCCTAATTCTTCTTTTGTCCAATTCTCTTTTCCAGATGTTGAATAGAATTTAATAGAGATTTCTAAAAATATAATAACCACATTAAGATATTGGTTCATACATTAAAGTTTAATTTTGCATATAACAGTAAAGGTAACCACTTAAAGCTAGTCTATATTTCTGTTAATCATTTCTCTTTGTTTTCCTTCTTACACCTATTTCTGCCTCTCTTCGGTGTATTCAGTAATGCTACCTTCTCATTGTGTGGGTTTATTCAATATTTTAAAAAGCTATTGCTGTTTAGTTTCACTAATGTTTTATTACAGGCTGGGCCAACCACTTCTCAAAATTATTTGATTTTCTATTAATTCCATAAAAGATATATGTGTACACTCATAATGTGTATATTGCTATAATAATTTTTTTCTACTACATATGTCCAGGGGAGACTGCTATATGTAAGTATATGTATCTCTATATATAAAACGTGTAGAGTTACATCTATATATTGATATCTCTTTTTCTGTTTATCTATCATCTATCTATCTATCTATCTATCTATCTATCTATCTATCTATCTATCTAATCTATCATCTATTGATACATACACACCCTGGCATACAACATAGTGAAATAAGCAGTCAAAATATGATCTGCTACATTTCCTTCTATTTCTTAGCATAATAATCCAAATCATTTTATCTTAAATATTTACAACTAAAATGTAGTAATCTCTAGAAATATAGAATGTGTAGTTTTGACTTATTGAAAATGACAGAAGTATCAGTTTCTTTAAAAGTTCGGTCTCACTTTGATAGTTTCACTTTATCCACTATCCAAGTACAATCGAGTACACTATTCCCATTTTATGGATGAGGAAATAAAAAGTGGCTTGTGCAGGTCATACATGGGGTTACAATGAATTTTTACTGTCTTCTGGAAAGTTACTTTGCCCTTAATTCCCCAGACCAATAGCTGGACAATTTCAAATTTAAATATTCACAATTACCCAATAAATATTTTAATACATTTTTAATACATTTCAGACTATATTTTACTTATTAATATTATTTTTAGTGATGTATTTTGGAGGTAAAATAATAGAATCTTGTCTTGAATGTGGATGTAAAATGAGCTCATATATGTTTTTGCATGTGTGTCTTAGGCATATACCGTAATGAGATAGAATTCTATTCCTTTCTTTTCAGTAGGGCCTTCTCAATAGGAACTGTCATTCAGAGGTCTTATCTAAAAATACTAAGTTTAAGTCTGAATAACCACATTGCTATTTTCTGAATCTCAAAAGCACTATCGTAGGTATTCAGATGAATTATTGAGTGACAAGCTATGAGAGCCATCAGCCCTCAGCTCCACCTCTCCCATTGGGCAGAGTTCAATAGCTATTTATTAACTCTTATTACTTATTCTGATGGTGAAGACTGGCTCACAAAAGCCAAATAAATTTGATTTCAAAGATGCACAGTAGTGTCTGGATGATTTACTTAGTGTTTACTGATGTGTCGAAAAGAGAAATAAAGAAAACATCAGTAAACACAGGTTGAGCTGCTTTGGTGGTAAGAGTGGTTAAATAATTCTGTGCTCTATAATATTTGCTTCATTGCTTTTATGTTCAAAGGTTTTATGCAGTGTCTGCTTTTTGCTGGTTGCCAATGCAAGTTTATCATTTTATGTTAGATGCTTGAATTATTCAATTAAAAAACGTTAGCCTGAGCAAACCAGCCAAGTCTGTAAAAATAACAAGTCATATAAAATAGATTGTATTTTTACTGAAACCTGAACAAGAGTATAGATGTAATTTTAGAGGCAAATGCCCAGGGATGAGACAAAGCTGGAGAATTTCTGTTCAAATTCTCCACCTTCCTTCTACACACCACAGCAAAGAGCATCAGCTTCTGTCAGTGCTTAGTTTGCAAGTTACAACAATTCTTTAGGGTCTATTTTGGTTCAGATTATAGCTCTTACCTTGGCCAATACTCTCTTCTTTGGGGCTCCTTATTAAACAATGCATTAGTTTTCTCTATTGTTTCAGCTTTTAAATGAGGGGTTGTTTGTGAGTACCAATCACTTTGTACTGAGCCACTTTTGCTTTAGGTGGTCTATGACTTTCAGCAATCTTTATTTTGTATGCAAAGCACCCTGAGTGATTCAAATGCAGGTGGTTTGAGAATCACTAAAATTATCATCGAAAATGTGAGATGATGCTAAAGACAGTATTCTTGGTAAGTTCAAATTCAGATTGCCTCAATCCTGCATACCTACTTTTGATCTCTTTCTTGAAAAATTCACACTGGAGTTGTCACTGGATCTGACTGTTTCATCTGGGTAATGTCCTTAGAGCCTGGTTCTGTGGCAGACCCTCCCATGAGTCATCAGTGAGATCTTGAAGTGTAGATGTTTTTAGTAAAAAAACCTCTGTCTCTGGCATGTAGAATCAGGTCATGGCATGGAAGAAATGCAGAAACTGATTAGCTTTGTGTTCAATGGTTAATTTTGACTCAAGGAGACAAGCATGAAAAGGCAGAAAACATTGAAAACATCAAACAAATAGCTAAACATAATGAGTTGTAGGTTTTGCTAGTCAGAGCAAAAGTATTTAATAGCATTTAAAGGTTGCTGAACACATTCTCTGGTTTTCCTTTTCTCAGTCATTGGTATGATACTTAAATCTCACTGATTTTACTTTGGCTCAGTTGAGCCACCATGGAATTAGGTCTGATATTTATGTTGGCATATGTTAAATTTAGTAATTATTTTTGCATAATAGATCACAAAAGAGGAAGGTGTGTATTACCTCTTTATAAACTTTTATAAATTCTTTTTTTCTTCCTAAAACCACCACAGATCAAACCTATTATTAATTGGTATGAAATAGTAGAAGCCTTGGGGTCTTAAAACATATATTCTTAAGACACAGAGTCTTCATAACATTTTTTTCTACATGCCAGCTGATGTCTTTTATAATAAATTTAAACTGCATTTTCGTATGTAGTTGGGTGACCTTACTCCACCTGGTAGGGGAAAATTCTATCTTAAAGATGGCAAACAGGTGACACTAAAATACTTACTGAAGATTAGAAATAAGATTAAAAGAGAAAATATGATGGCGAAATGAAATAATTTTATTCCCCAAAAGGTAACAATAAAATAGCACAGGTCCCGAGAGACAGACGCCAGCGAAAACAAGTCTGTTTTCAGAAATCACAATAACAGATTATTTGTTTTACAGGTCAGAACAATATTATGCTTTGGTGTTATGGTAGTTAGCAAAGATATATATTTCAGATCATGATTATACTGGTTAACATTCTAAAAGTGCAAATTTTAATAACATGACATCACTCTTGGATAAAAAAAAAATTTATCTACCACAGAGTTGTGGGGATTTACTACATAAGGAGGCTGCATGCAGGTGAAGTTTGGACTTCTTAGGTGACCTCACTCCACCTGGTAGTGGACCACGTACCCTTTGTGTTGTCCCGTGCCCCCCCGACTCACCTCCCTCCTTCACTCCCCTAGCAGTGCCCAGCAATTCCCGGCCCCATCCTTGTGCTATTATGACTTGGGATCAGGTCCCACTTATGAGTGAGAACATGCGGTATTAAGTTCTTTGTTTTTGTGATAGTTCACTTGAAGGTCTTCAACTGCATCCAAGTTTCTGCAAAGACCATGATTTCATTCTATTTTTTTTTTATGGCTACATAATACTTCATTGTGTATATGTACCACATTTTATTTATCCAATCCACTTTCAGTGGGTAGCAGGGTTTTTGCTATTGTTAATAGTGCAGCAGTAAACATGGCATGTGCGGGTGCTTTATGTAGAGCAATTTGTGTTCCACAGGGAATATTCCCAAGAGAGGGATTGCTGGATCATATGGAAGATCAATTTTTAGTTCTTTTAGGAATCACCACACTGCTTTCCATAGAGGTTAAACTGGATACATTCCTACCAACAGTGTAGAAGTGTTCTCTTTACTTTGCAGCCATGCCAGCACCTCTTGTTTGTTTTGACTTACTAATGATAGTTATCCTTGCCAGAGTAAGGTGGTATCCCATTGTAGTTTTATTTTACATTTCTGATGAATAGTGAGGCTGAGCATTTTTCTCACGTCTTTTGGATGCTTGTCTGTCATCTTTTGAGAAGTGTCTGTTCATATCTTTTACTCACTTAAAAAATTATTTTAAATATGTGGGTTATAATTCAGGGTTGGGTATACAAATAGTCATTGTGCAGGTAAAATTTGGCCCTCACTTGGGTTCCTATGTCAACTGGTTTGAGATCAGTTACCCTTATTGATGAAGAGTGCCCCATGACTCTCTTCCCTGACAGTTTTCCACTACCAGCAGACCCTTTCTAATAGTACTATGATTGTTCACTTATGAGTGAGAACATGTGGTATTCAGTTCTTTGTTTCTGTGATAGATCACTGAATATTACAGATTCTAAATCCATCCAAGTTGTTGTGAAGTTCATAATTTTATCCTTCATTAAGGCTATGTAATATTCCATCATGTATATGTACCACATTTTAAAAATCCAGTCTACCATTGATGAGCAGCACAGTTTTTGTTATTGTGAATAGTACTACAATAAACATGCATGTACAGGTTTCTTTTTTTAGAATAATTTGAGTTCCTCTGGGAATATTCTAAGAAGGGGGATTGCTGGGTCATATGGGAAGTCAATTTTTAGATCTTTTAGGAATTGCTACTCTGTTTTCCACAGAAGTTGTGCTAGTTTACACTGCCACCAACAATATAGAAGTGTTCCCTTTTCCCTGCATCCTCTCCAGCATCTGTTGTTTTTTGAGTTGTTGATGATGGTCATCCTGACTGGAGTTAGGTGGTATCTCAGTGTAGTTTTTTTTTTTGAGTTGGAGTCTCACTCTGTTGCCCAGACTGGAGTGCAGTGGCCGCTCCCGGCCACCGCAGCCTCGACCTGCTGGGCTCCAGCGATCCTTCCGCCTCAGCCTTCCCGGTAGCCGGAATTACAGGCATGCGCTACCACGCCCGGCTGATTTTTTGATTTATTGTAGAGATGAGGTCTTGCTGCCCAGGTGGGTCTCGAACTCGTGGGCTCAGGCAATCCACTCACCTCAGCCTCCCAAAGGCGCAGGATTACAGGCTGTGCCACTGAACCCGGCTTCAGTGTAGTTTTAATTAGCATTTATTTGATGTTAGAAATGCTAAGCATTTTTTTCATGTATTTGTTGCCTGCTCGTATGCCTTCTTTTGAGAAATGTCTCTTTATATCTTTTGCCCATGTTTTAATAGGGCTGCCTGTTTTTTTCTTTTTTCTTTTCAGAGTGTTTGAGTTCCTAGTAGATCCTGGATGTTAGGCCTTGTCAGATATACAGTTGGCAAATATTTTTCCCAGTCTTTGACTCTCTACTTGCTCTCTTGATGGTTTCTTTTACTTTGCAGAATTTTTTCAGTTTGATGAGATCCCACTTGTCTATTTTATCTCTTATGGCATGGGCATTTGGTGTTTTGATTAGGAATTGGTTGCCAGTTCCAATTTCCGTAAGGGTGACTCCTGCATTTTCTAAGGTCCTCATAGTTTGAGGTTTTACATTTAGGTCTTTGATCCATTTAGAGTTGATTTCTGTGTACGGTGATAGGCAGTGGGCTTGTTTTAATCTGCCTGTGGTCAGCCAGCTTTACCAGCACCATTTACTGAATGGGTTCTTCTCTCCTCAGTGGTTGTTAGTGAAGGCTTTGTTGATGATGAGTTGGTTGAGAAATTGAGGTTTTTCCTCCAGAGCCTCTATCCTGTTCCATTGGTCTATATTCCTGTTCTTGTACCAATACCAGGCTGTTTTGATTATTATATCCCTATAATAAAGTTTAATGTCTTGGACTGTGATACCTCCCACGTTGTTTCTTTTGCTGAGGATTGTTTTGGCTATTTGTGGCCATTTATGATTTCATATGAATTTCTGTATTTTTCTTTCCAGGTCTTTGAAAAAAAAAATTGGTAATTTGATGGGTATTGCATTGAATCTGTAGATTGACTTGAGTAAGATGGACATCTTGACAATATCAACTATTCTAATCCATGAGCATGGAATGTTTTTCCATTTTTGTGTGTGTCATCTTTGATTTCTTTGAGCAGTGTTTTGTAGTTTTCATGGCAAAGATGTTTCCATTTTCTGGTTAGGAGGAAGCCAAGTTTTGTGTGTGTGTGTGTGTGTGTGTGTGTGTGTGTGGCTATTGTGAATTGGATTGTGTCTTTTATTTGGTTATCTGTCTGCTTGTTTCTGTATATAGAAATGTAACTGTCTTTTGGACAGTGATTTTGTAACTTGAGAGTTTGCCAAAGTCATTTATCAGTGCAAGGCTTTTGACAGACTCCCTAGAGTTTTCTAAGTATAGAATCATATCATCCACAAATAAGGTTAGTTAACTTCCTTTTTTCCTATTTGGAAAAACTCAGTTTCCTTCTCTTGTTGATTGTTCAAGGCTAAGACTTTCAGCACTATGTTGAATAGGAGGGGTGAGTTTGGATATCCTTGTCTTGTTTCAGTTCTTAGTGTGAGAGGTTCTAGCTTCTGCCCATTGAGCAAAATGTTGGCTGCAGGTTTACCATAGATGGGTATATTGTTTTGAGGACTGCTTCTTCTATGCCTAGGTGTTCGAGTGTTTTTATCAAGAAGGATGCTGGATTTTGTTGAATGCTTTTTCTTCATCTAATGTTATAATCATGTGGTTCTTCATTTTACATCTGTTGATGTGCTGAATTATATTTATGGTCTTGCGAATGTTGAACCAGCCCTGCATCTCAGGAATGAAGCCTACCTGGTCATGGTGGATGATCCTCGAGATATGTTGTTGGATCTTATTTGCTAGAATCTTGTTGAGAATTTTTGCATCTACGTTCATGAGGGAGATTGGCCTGTAATACTCTTTCATTGTTGGGTCTTTGCTAGGTTTGGGTATCAGTAAGATGTTAGCTTCATAAAATAAGTTAGAGAAAATTCCATTATTTTCAATTGCCTGGAATACTCTCAGTAAGACTGGTATCAGCACTTCCGTGTATGTCTTGCAGAATTCAGCTGGGAAGCCATCTGGTCCAGGGTTTTTTTTAGCAGGGAAGTTTCTTATAACTGAGTTGATTTCCTGTATTCTTACTGGTCTGTTTAGAGTTCAGTTTATTCTTGTTTCAAACTTGGGAAATTGTGTGATACCAGAAAATACTCCATTTCCTTTAGATTTTCTAGTTTATTTGCATACAGATATTCATAGTAATCTCCAATAATCTTTTGAATTTCTTCAAGGTCAGTTGTGAAATCAACTTTTTAATTTCTAATTTTATTTATTTGGATTTTCTTTCTCTTTTTTTTAGTCTTTCTGGCCAGTGGTTCATTAATCTTATTTATCTTTTCAAAGTGTCAGATTTTTGTTTTGTGAATCCTTTCTATGATATTTTTGTCTTCTATATCCTGCAATTGTGACATTATCTTAGTGATCTGGATTTTTCTACAGAAATCAGCGTTTATATGATCTTACCTTTCCAGCTACCTTAGCTGTGATGTTAAGATGTTTACTTGTGATCTTTCTATTTTCTTGATATACTCTTGATTTTCCTCTTAATACTGCTTTCATGGTATCTCAGAGATTCTGATGTGTCTTTGTTTTCATTTTCTTCCAGGAATCTTTTTATTTCTGTCTTGATTTCTGTGTTGACCCAAAAGTTATTCAGCAGTGTGTTGTTTAGTAATCATGTATTTGAATGTTTTGAGGACATTTTGTTGGTGGTGATATTAATTTTTATTCCATGATCTGAGAAGATACATGCTATTATTTTGACATTTTGAAATTTTTTCATACTTGATTTAAATCCAACAATGTGATAAATCATGCAGTATGTTCCATGTGCTAATGAGTAGAATGTATACTCTGAAGTTGTTGGGTGCAGTGTAGATGTCTATTTAATTCATTTGATTGAGTGTTTAGTTAAGGATCCAGAGTTAACTGTCTAGGGCCCTCTTAGTGGGATACTGAGGTCTCTGGGTATGATTGTGTTAAGTATCAGTGTCCTCTCTTAGTTTACTTTGTAATTGTTTTATAAAACCTGGAGCTTCTGTGTTGGGTGCATATATATTTAAGGTGGATATTTCTTACTAATGGATTGAGTCTTTTGTCACTATGTAGTGTCCTTCCATGTACTTTTTAACTTTCAATGGATTGATGTTTGCTTTGTCTTATATCAGAATAGCTACCTCTGCTTTTTTCTGCTTCCCATTTGCCTGAAAGATCATTTTCCAGCCTTTAACTTTGAGCCTATGTGTGTCCTTTGCAGTGAGATGAATTTCCTAGAGGCAGTAGAATGTTGGATCATGTTTCTTTATCTAGTTTGTTATTCTATGTCTCTTTAGTGGCACATTCAGTCCATTCGCATTCAAATGAATTATTGAAATGTGAGAGTTTATCCCTGCCATGGGGGCTCTTACGGGGTTGCTTTGCTTCCTTTTAACTTTTGTATTTATATATGTATGTATTTCCATTTTGTGAATGATCTGGATGCTCTGTTAACTCTGTGTTTTCCTATCCTTTTGCAGTGGGTATGATCATTCTTTTGTTTCTGTTTTCAACACCTTTTAAAGCATCTCCTGAAGGGCTAGTCTGGAGGTGGCATATAATCTTAGGGATTGGATGTCTGTGAAAAATTTTAATTCTCTATCATTGATGAAAATTAGCTTGGTGAGGTAGGAAATTCTTGGCTGGAATTGCTTATCTTTCATAATGTTGAAAATGGGACTCCAGCCCCTTCTGGCTTGTAGTGTTTCTGCAGATAAATCTGAAGACATACTGAAGAGTCTTCCCTGGTAGGTAGTCTGACATTTCTCTCTTGCTGTCTTTAGGATATTTTCATTTATGCTTACTTCATGAAGTTGGATTACTATGTGTCTTGGGGATGGTCTTCTCACATGATACCTTGCAAGAGTTCTCTGGCTCTCACTTGAATGGTCACTTCTCTAGTGAAATTTGGAAAGTTTTTTTGGATGATCTCCTAGAATGTTTGTTCCATGGTGTTCTCAGCTTACCTTCCTGCTTCTAGGATTGCAATCAGGCATAGATTTAGCTTCTTGACATAGTCCCATATCTCTCAGAGGCTGTGCTTATTCTTCTTGAGCCTTTCCTCTAGGTTTTTGGCAGAGAGTTAGTTTCATATTTTGGTCTTCCAGATCTAAGATTCTTTCCTCTGCCTGATTGAGCTGACCCTGCTCCCTATGCTTATTATTAGGTTTTTAACTTCCAGGATGAAGTTCTTCATTTCCAGTGTTTTATGAATAGGCCTTTTTAAAATTGGTCAATTAGCTTTTACTTCCTGTTTGATTTCAGTGAGTTTCAACTCTAATTTCTCCAGGTTCTTTTTATTCATTTTAGTCATCCAATCTCTGAGTTCTGTGACTATCATCTAGGTCAGGTCCTTCTGGGGGATTTTCGTTGTTTGTGCATGGAAAGCTGCTTTTTTGGATGTTTTCTTTTTAAGGGTCTGAGGAGTTTCTGTGTTGTTTTTCATTAATTAATCCTCATTTGTGAAAAACACTCTTTCTTCTCTGTCTTTTCTCTGTTCTCTGTCTTCTCTCTGTTTTTTTTTTCTTTTCTGAAGCTAGTTAATGTCCCGTTGTTCTAGAGCCTTTTTTGTAGTTTAATATAGATCACTTAGTGAAAGAGAGAGGGACACTCACTTCTGCTCAGTGCTGCACCCTAAGAAGGCTCCTCTGCCACAGAATTTTTTCTGCAGTTAGTCAGATTGGGTTGCAAGTGCTATGTGGGGAGTGGGTGGAGGGATGGGTCCCCTGTCTGTCTGCAGTCCAAAAATATTCCCAGGGGAAAGACTTCAGATGTCTTTCATGTTGCCTCCTCTTCATTCAAGTCTGAGCTCAGCACTTGAAAGAGAGTGAGTTCCTTGCCAAGGTGGGATCTTTACTATGGGTGTGCGGGGATGGAAGGGGATCCTTTCTGATCTGGGAGGAGGTTGGCAGTCAGATGTTAGCAGTGGGTGCCAGCCAAGTTTAATCTGCAAGTAAGCTTTCCTGGCCTGAGAGATGGCCAACAGATCCACTGGCTGAAGGCACATGCTCTGGGATTATCCCTGCATGGGTTTGTACACCATTCCATGTGGGCTCTGGTTGCCTGCCACTATGCCCTGACCAGGACTCTTCCCAAGTGGGATCAATGACTTTTGTGAAGCTGGAATGGGGGAAACTGACCAAGAGCATGTCAGGATCACTCACTCCCTCTCATACATAGGACAGGCTAGGTCAGACTAGTGCATGGCCTATAAATTCTTAATTTAAAATGATGTGTTTATCCCTAATTTTAAATATTTCCTTAAATGTAGTTAATATTTAATATTAACCTTTTGCTTTTTGGTGTATGTTCTATATCTAGGCTGAGCTTCCCAAAAGATGTACACATTTGAGTTTGCATTAACTGAGTGAGGACTTTTGAAAAAATTGAAGGATAATTTGCTTCCAAATACAGTTGAGAGTAAATCTTACTTCAAAATTCACCTGACTGTTAATATATAAACTTAAACCTTACTTTAAAAAACTTACTTTAAAAAACCTTTTTATAAATTTTTGAGTTATGATTTCTAAAAGTACAATACAGATATCAACATGCTATATATAAAAAGACTTTATTTTCAGTTTTGCAAAACACAAAACACTAATTAGTATATGTAGAGGAACATGCACATAAACTTTGATACTTAATTAAGGAGTTCCTTGATTGATAGCTCTTAATTGTAAGGAATTGGGGAATAAAACCAGCTATTTATCTTTTATTTATTTTTATTTTTACTTTTATGTTTTGAGTTGGAGTCTCACTCTGTTACCCAGACTGGAGTGCAGTGGCCGCTCCTGGCCACCGCAGCCTCGACCTGCTGGGCTCCGGTGATCCTTCCACCTCAGCCTTCCAAGTAGCCGGAATTACAGGCTTGTGCTACCACTCCCGGCTGATTTTTTTATTTATTGTAGAAATGAGGTCTCACTGCCCAGGCGGGTCTCGAACCCGCGGGCTCAGGCAATCCACTCACCTCAGCCTCCCAAAGGCGCGGGATTACAAGCTGAGCCACCGAGCCTGGCTATCTTTTATTTTATCCATTGCTTAGCTTTGCTCCTGTTGGCAAGGTTGTACAAAAAATGGTCTGATATATATGGGTAAAATATTAAAATAAGTACATTCTTATATTTATATTTTTGTTGTAAACATTGCCAATGGCTATGTGAAATTAAAATAACACAAAATCAGATTTTTTTTTTTAAAAAACAACAGCAGCAATAATTCCGGCTGGCTTGTTTAGATAAGAATTTGAGCTGCTAGTGGAGAAGTTATAAGAACAACTAGGAATCTAGATATAATGAACCATGTTGACTTTCAACATGCCTTCCTCACTAAGCTTAATCATTTCTAGCTCTTGATTTAAAGTAAGAGACATACAACTCTTTCTTTCCCTTGAATACTTAGAGGTCATTATAAGGTTATTAATTAGTCTAATTTCAAATTTTCCCTGTCTCAGGGTAAAGGGAGGCCCAAAGAGAAGGAGAGAGATGGTGGAATGGTGATTGGTGGGGCAGCCAGAACACACACAATCTTTATGGATTAAGTTCTCCATCTCATATGAACGTTTATGAATGAAGTTCTTCATCTTATATGGACATGCTTCATGGTGCACCAAAACAATTACAATAGCACCGTCAAAGATCACTGATCTTAGATTACCATAACAGATATAATAGTAATGAAAAGACTTGAAATAGTTTGAGAGTAACCAAAATGTGACACAGAGACACAAAGCAGGCACACGCTGTTGGACAAATGGCACTCATAGACTTGCTTAATGCAGGGTTGCCCCCAAATCTTTAATTTCTTAAAAATTCAATTTCTGAGAAGCATAATAAAGTCAAGTATAATAAAATATAGTATGCTTGAATTTTTCCATTATTTAGGGACAGTTTTATTAGGACCATCATTAGAATATGTGCCTTGTTAGAACAGGAAGCTGGAAATTTTAATCAGAATGATGTTTTCAGCTGATGTAAAAATTGAGGCTTATTGAGGGGTCAAACTGTGAAGAAATTCATGTTTGTTTTCTTTTGATTAATGTCTCTGATCCTTGGAAGTTACTGATAGAGAAATTTCTTCTCCTATTTCCCCTCTCAAAGATTTTTAGGACATGAAGAAAATATCCAAAGGTAATATTTTTGCTCAGGTTTTTGACTTGTCCATTTGCTGCTGTTTGAGTTTATGAGGAGAAGAGAGATAAATGTCTATTGGGTGTCTATATTTTTATTTTTATCATTATTTATGCATGGATATTGGTTCTCTGAACATTATTTCTGTATTGGTTATTTTCAGTAAAGTAGACTGTCAGCCTGACAAGATCACTTTGAACCCTTACTTATACCTTGACCCTTTTCCTATGCCCAATGTTGGCATTTCACACTTTGACCACAGCTTGTCTGCAAATGCAAACTGTAATGTCTCTGTTGTGTCTGGTTGAGAAGTAAATTGAGTAAGCTGGTTTCTGTATCTTGAAAGAGTTTTCATTTCTGCACATTACTTCCGTAACAAGAGCAGGGAAATGTATTTTCAAAGGCCAGCAAATAACCCAGGGCTTAAGTGGCAGATATGATTGGAAGCACTAAACTCTCAGTCTTAATGGGCCCTGGGATATATGTTAACAGCAACCTGCAAGTGGGAAAAGAGCAGCCTTTGATCAGCTAAAAATGTCTACAATAAAGCAATCCATGTAATTAAAGCCATAAATTTGGTTATCATTTTAGAAGTTTTCTGTCCAACTCTCTCAGATGCTAGAATTATTTGTTTCGACTTAGCTGAGCAACTTCCCAGGCTGTTGGGTTTAACCCAATCCATTGCAGGATAACTTTAATTGTTAGAAAGTTTTTCCTTATTTTGACTCCAAGTTTGACTTTTTCTAATTCCTTAGTCCTTACTAGTCCTAGTTCTTCCCTCAAGAATAGCACTGTTGATAGAACTTTGTACAATGATGGGAATGTTTTAAATCTGTGCTATCTGATATGATATACACAAACCAAATGATATACATTAACCAAATGAAACTATTGAGCACTTGAAATGTGGCTAGGGTGACTACGATACTGAAATTTTAGTGCTACTTAAATTTAGAACTTTATGTAAATTTTATTTAAACTATATTCTAGGAGACAACCATTAAAGTATTTAGAGGTACTATCTTATCATTTTTAGTCTTCTGTTTCTAAAGGACAATTTGCTTTATCACCTGGTGGTTTCCTGTATCCTTACCCTTCTCACCAACCTTCTTTAGATTATATTGTTTATTAATTATCTGCTTAAAATCTTGTGCCCATATCTGGTCACAGTGGCTCAGGATGGGCTGACTAGTTCAGAATACATTGGACTCATCAATGTGCTCAGAGTGAGCACTGAAATTCACTGCTAGAATTTATGAAATTGCATAACGAGTTTATTTTTGAATGTCATAATGCATTGCATATTTTGTTGAAAAGTAACCACCGATATAGTTTGAATATTTGTCTCCTCCAAATCCCATGTGAAAATTTGATCCCCAATGTTAAAGATGAGAGGTGTTTGAGTCATGGGGGCAGTTCTCTCATGAATGATTTGGTGCCATTTTTGTGGTAATGAATGAGTTCTTCTTCTATTAGTTCACTTAACAGCTATTTATTTAAAATAAAAATGTGCTACAATCTCCTCTCCATTTTGCGGCTTCTTATTCCATGTGACACACCAGTTCCCCTTGCCTTTCAGCATGAGTGGAAACTTCCTGAGGGTCTCACCAGAAGCCAAGCAGATGCTGGCACCATGCCTTTGATATGGTCTGCAAAATCATGAGCCAAATACACTTCTTTCCTTTATAAATTGGGTATTCATTTGCAGCAATGCAAAATGAACAGACACAACCACCTATAGGAAAGTCATTTGATGTTAGAATTAAAAGGCAAGTCTAGGATCTTCCAGTTAGGTGGTTTTCACATTTTATTCTAGTCAGTGGGCTCATCAAAACTTTCCATGAAGAGTAAACCGTTAATTCTAGAGCCATTTGGATTGGGGAAGGAACGCACTGCTTTGACTGTACTTCCTATCTGAATAGTATAGTCCTTCTTAATAGTGTTGATGTGAGTTTCAATACATGCAGACATGGAATCAAATAGTATTAGTCAGTATTGAGACTTCTAATTGCATTATTTAAGGATCATTGATGACTGCCTTACAAAAAGACAGCTCAACTTGTAAGAAACAACAGATGCTTCAGCAGCTATTCAGAGTATTTAGGGTCAGACTTCTTAATAATGACTTATACCCTGATTTTATTCAAGGTATATAATTATTCATAATTAGTTTAAGATATTGGATATATGTTCTTTTTCAGCCTATATTATGATGGCTAAAACTTTGAGTATCTACTATTGAACACATTTTAAAATCTTTTTCCTTTGTCCTCCAATATATGGGTGAGGACTTTGTGAACTTCCAGGTTCTCTCATCATCTCTCAAATCTCCTTTCATGGAATTTCTCAAACTTTTGTTTGCATAGGTATCATGTGAAGATCTTGGTTAAAACATAGGCTTAATATATCTGTCCTTAGATATTCTGATTTGGTTAAACTGGTACAGGTCTCAGGACTGTGTATTTTCAACATGTCCCACAAATAATCCTGATACCCTTAGTTCATATTCACACTTTGGGAAACTCTGGCCTACATCTTGGTTATTAACAAATAATGAGAAATAGATGTCTTTACAAGTGGCCTTGTAAATTAAGAGTAACACTTCAGCTATTTTTTTTTAATCTCAGAAGATTTTATTTTAAAGACTTTTTCTTCAAATATTTTGAAACAATTGTCTTTTGAAATCTTATACAAGGTGTTCACCATGTGACTGACCTTTGTAAGCTCTAGGATAAGGAATATTTAATGGGCGTTCCATTCCTTTTGGTCTTCTCTTAGAATCATAAGTTTTCAATTTGCATCTTACCAATTACATATCATCATGCAGCCTTTCAATTCACTTGATGTGATCTGTCATCAGCCTGAGAGAGGCTGTTGGGTCTGTTGTGGTCCTCACACACGGCAGCTGCAACTCCCACATTTTTTTTCCTCTCAGCTTTTGTTCTTCCCATTTCTAGATTTTTCCACAGATTTCATTGAGATATAACAGAGAAAAATAACTGTTGGGATAATGAACCTGAAAATTAATAATCTCTTTTAATAAGCTTTCTTTCTCGTTAGTACCCTTTAATGGATATATATAAACTGTGAGAAGAGGAATAACCAGAAAGGCCATAAAGGGCTTTCTCATTACTCAAATTCTGGATGGGAGATGAGAATTTAATGTCATCTCCAATAACTATTGAAAGGACACTCTAACCCATGCCTTTTACTAGTAAAAGATATGTAATCAATTTATAAAACCTTTGTCTTTGTTCTACCTACATGGAAGACAGATGAAACACCATGAACCAAATACAATGGTTTGTTAATCTTTACCATTTTGATACCATATGAAACAGAGGAAAATGATAAATTCCTTAGAAATAGCAAAAGGTCTATAATGATTTAAGGCTTGGGCTAGTTTGACTAGAAGCCCATACATGAGAAGACCTGTGATGACTGGCGTGGTAGCCACTAGCCACATGTGACTGTTGACATTTAAATGTGTTTGTTAAATTAAGATTTAAAAGTTAATCTCTCAGTCACACCAGCCCCATTTCAAGAACTCAGTAGTCACAAGTGGCTAGTTGTTGCCATATTGGTGGTGCTACATTAGACTCTCTAAGCTTATTGACCCTACCTGAGCAGGACAAAAAGGTAAGTACCTCCTCTGTAGAATCGTGATGTTTGCTTCAGTTAATCTTTTAGATTAAGGTGATCTTGAGAAAAACTGCGTTTGGAACATTTCTACTTGGAAACTTCTACTTTGGCCTGGGTGATGAGTGGTCATAGACCTGTACCGAGTGTGATACATATCTGAAGTGTAAGTGTTTGTTTTTATGCTCAATTGAGCTATAAAGTATTTTTTCTGGAAGTGTCTATAGATTTATAGTTAGTGGCTGAGTATTCTAGAATTTAAAAGCTTCCTAATTTGTTCATTCTATTTTTTTGAATTAAAGTATAAATTAAGCTTTCTTTATAAATTACTGTATGGGTATTCTTTGCTTAAGAAAATCTGTAAAACAAACACATATGGAAAGAATTTCCCACTTTGAAAAAATTATTTGCTGTATATTTTATATATATATGTATATATATATATATATACATATATATGAAATTCCTGCAGTGTCAAAATTCTTAATGAAATTAAAATCCAATAGGTGAATTTTTGTTTGGTTTCTTAAATCTCTATCCAAGAATATTAATTTGATCACTATATTGCTGGCAAAATATAAGGATCCATCCTCCCTCCACTGATAGTTCAAAGTAACTGTTTTCCATGTCCTCCAGAGATTTCAACCTCAAACTCTTTATAATTCCAATTTTTATAAAAATGCCTGGTTGTGAAAAGATAATTTTGGGAGACCTGTGTTCAGATCTCTTTGTTCTAGGCAAGGAGGACAGTGCAGGCAGGTGCTCAGTTAGTGTGAGCAATGCAGTTCCACATGGCCAGCTCTGGTGTGGACATGGTTTTAACTCAGTCCAGAAGTCAGAGAAGAAAATCCAGAAATCAGAGAAGCAAACTGACAGATGTAAACCAAAGAGTTAATTGAGTAGGTAGGACGATGATACTGAGTGAATCACTGGGATAAAGTTTTTAAGCACGGAGAGCTTTAATAGACAATAATTAGAGTCAATTTGTGTGGTTAAGAATTCCATGCATTTCCCTTGGATCACCAAGTTTTGGGCTGAGATCAAGTCTGACAAAGATAACACTATGCACGGATGGACCATATTAGTTTTCACCCACTGCAATATTTCTTATATTGAGATGCATTTTAATATTACATATCTTTAAATTTTAATAGAGAAAGGTACAAGTAATAACTACTATATTTGTTCCGGGAATAGTGTTGAAAACATTGCTTATGCAGTATTATGCTCCATCTAAAGCAAACTGGGTGAGAGATTTCTTCTTAGAGTTAAGAGCTAGAAAGGTTTGCTACTCCAGAAACACTGCTATGTTTTTTCCTTGTTGGAATAGGAGCAATAATAATAATAACAACAAAAGCCAGCTGCAGAACTGGTAATGTCTTATTTTCACTTTGGCTTCTAGGAAATATAGAATCAAATTCTTGTCATTAGTGATTAGAAAGGTTGGACATGGTGGTTAGTCCTCATATTTGGGAATAAACACAAAAAGCCTCCAAATCACTGAATTCTCTCAGATCTAACAATTGCGGATTGACTCATGATCCACAAAAGGTCACCACTCTGTCACTGACTAGAAATAAAAACAGAGACAGGAAAATACGGATTTCAGTCTAATCATTTATAGTTCACCATTGGATGACCAGTAAGCACTCAACACTTGTGGAGACTATCTGTGTGCCATGTGTCATTATGGATGTTCAGCACATACATTATTGAACATGATGAAGCTGCTGGCTTTAGTGTTTACTTATGGCTGGATATTTGAGTATATTGGGGCAGCTTTAAGAACCCACTTGAGTTTCATAGAACCCACTTGAGGTTCATGGCAATAAATTTTTATTAAACATATTTTTTATTTTAAAATTGTGGGGTACAGTTAAGGGTTAGGCGTACAAATATGCATCGCAATAAATTTAATGTAAGATCAGTCTGTATGGCTGTGTGCTTTTCTCCTGCCACTTTGGCTGCATGGCTATGGGTATGAAGTATATGCAAAGTTGGAAACAGCCAAGACTGTGGTTTTGCCCTGTGTAGTAGACTCTTCTTTTGCTCAACAGGTAGGTTTTCTGAACTTTGACTCAGTTTATGTGCTGAAACATCTTCCAGCCATATTGTATTCATTTTGTTTCCTCTCTAGGTTTTTAAAAAAGTGTTAATGGACGTTAGTAGGAATCCTCTTGGCATGCACTTGTTCACAGCCCTAGCATCCAGGGGAGTTAAGTATACTGGAGCAACCCTTAGCAATGGAGGAATGGAACCAATGGACAGATGCTTCTGTCTGGTCTTCCTGAGAGGGATTCTATATGCAACTCAGAAGTTTCTGGTAGGACCAGCCCTGGTTGACATCAACCCAATAACACACCTCTATATTGACTTTTTTTTTCCTCCTCTGTTTTATTCTCCCATATCCTTCACTCTATTCCATGAGATTTTCTCACCCACAAGTCTTATGTTTCAGCTTCTCTTTGGAAGGGACGCCAGGCTAAGGTACCAAGTACGTGCAACAAAACAGAATACAAATGAGACTAGGATATGTATACACAGTTGTGATTGTGTTTTACCTGGAAACCTAAGTTGAATAAGAAGAAAAGTAAGGACATAAAGGGAATGAGAGATGGTGACTGAATTGGGGATCCTAAGAGATAAATATAGGGGAACTGATTGGAGTATATGAATGTTGATGCCAATTTGACCATGATTGTGTCTAGTATATGATCTTCAAAATATGTGGTTGAGATAGGTTGCAAAATTAGATCCTTGAATGAGACAAAGTCAAAAGGATCTAAGCAGTCAAGGTGTATTTTATCTCCTGTCCTGATTTTTTTCTCTGATTTGGTTCTTTGATCTTGATTATTTAGTACTATTTATAATTTGCCATTATCCATTATGTATGTTAACATCTGGAATGAAAAATATATAACATATATATGCAATTGATTGTCATTATTTACAGTAATGTTCTATAAAATCAACACAATACTTAATTAGTGAATAGTGAAACCTGTCACAATATCTTTTGTGACCCTAACAATACATAACCTTGTATAATGTGTGTTTCTGTTTAAATACCTGTATATATAGGGTTTGGTACAATCTTTGGCTTTAGGCATCCACTGGTCTTGGTTTCAGGCATTCCAGGTCTTGGAATGTATTCTTCCTGGGTAAGGGGTCCTTCTGTATCTCGGTGATGTAAGGTATCTGGTACTATGCTAAAGGCTTGGTATTGTAATATAACAAGCAGCAAGGAGTTTTTGTTGCTTATTGAATGGAGAAGTGGTGTGTTATCAGTAGCAGCAACAACAAAACATTTTTGGAGTCAGAGAATTTTCATTTTAACCTCAGATTGGTCAAAAATTAACTACCTGACTTTGGTTAACTCTACTAATTTCAAATAATATAGAGACAATGGCATCTCCCTGCCTGGTTCATGGAGTTATGCAAAGATGAAATAAAAACAAAAGTGTTTTATTAACTGCAAAGTATTTAATTTAGGTATTAGTTAATAGTATTTATTGTGGGAGGCTGTTTTTTGACAAGGTTATTATTATTACTTTTTTTATAGGGGGTTCTCGCTATGTCACCCAGGCAGGAGTGGTGCAATCATGGCTTACTGTAGCCTCGACCTCCTGGACTCAAACGATTCTTCCAACTCAGCCTCCTGAATAGTTGGGACTACAGGCATGTGCTGCCACACCTGACTAATTTTTTGCAGAGATGAGGCCTCACCATGTTTCTCAGGCTGGTCTTGAACTCCTGGGCTCAAGTGATCCTCTCCCTGCCTCAGTCTCTCAAAGTGCTGGGATTACAGGTGTGAGTCACTAAACTCATCCATGGAAAGGTTGTGTCTTAGCAAGCTAATGAAGGCTTATAACAGTCCAGGTTAGAATAGTGTGGTAGCTTCAGGAATGGGAAGGACAAGGGAAATCTGGGAGTCATTCCAAAGAAAGAAACATAAAACACAGAGGTCAATGATAGATTAGATAATAAGTGATTTAGTCACACACTCTTTATTAAACACTTATTTATTAAATATTAACTGTATGCCAGGCACTGAAGATACACAGGTGAATGAGTCATACATGCCTGATGCCCTAATATGGAATATTAGAGGCATTTAACAAATCACTAAACCTACGAAGAGTTGTGAAAAGGAAAAGTCTTGTGAGAACATGAAATAGGCAGGATGGTGAGTTTTAAAAAGACTGCTCTGTGGAAAAGATGTTTATGTTGAGATGTGAGGCAGGAGTGGGATCTAGATGAAAGGGATCAGATCATTCTAGAAAGAAGATAGCATGAAATAGTTCCCCAGGGTCAAAAAGAACACAGCACATTCTATGAGTACAAATTAAGGTTAGTCTAGTGCAGATTCTCCTCTACCCTCCTAACTCCTGTGAGTGTAGGTCCAGTCCTCCTTCATAGCAACAAGGGCCAAGAACTATTAAGGCAGACAGCTGCCATAATTGACAGCAATCCAAATAATTCACAAAAGCCACCATTCCAGAAAAAATTGCTTAATTCTTGTCCGGTGTTAGAACTCCTTCCCTTACAGCAATGACAACTAGAGAGAACACGTGAGATAGTACAGACATAAAAACAATTTTTTATATTTATACCAAATTATAGATTCAGTGGTAGATAAAGTTTTGCAGTGTTTCAAATTTCCCTTCCTGTGTTTCAAACTTCCCTCCCCACAGCTTTGATATAACCTCTTTTATAATTCTACTTTTAGAACTATAATTCTAAAATTTTATAGAATTTTATAATTCTGCTTTCTACACTTTCTCTACCATGCAAACTAATTGCAAACTTCTTCACTAATCTTCCTCCATGATGCCACTAGACAGTCCATAAATGGCTTTTCTTCTGTTTTCTATTAATTTTATTTATTTATTTATATTATTTTTATTAAGAGTATGGGATCTATACCCATAGGGACCATTGGGTAGGGCATATTCAGTTTAAATTATTTTTAACTTCTTTAATCTTTACTAATACATATGGTACTTGACTAAACTAAAAATTTGTCCTTGGTTTATGCATGCTCCTAGTCCCTGGATGGCAAATATAATAGGATCTCCCTGCTTCTTAATTTGTATTTGTTAACCAACTTTGTACTTTCTCCTTGTCTTGCTGACTGGGGTAATTTCAGTCTAGTATTTAAAATATTACAAGTATACTCAATCATATTCTCCATTTTGTGAGACTTGATATTAAATATAATTTTAACTGACAATACTATAAGAAGGCACATCAACTTTTATTTTATATTCCTTTTTTTAAACTTTCTAAAGAATATTTTTTTTCTTAAACAACCATAGAGATAGCCAAGAGAGAAAGGAAGAGAATGACATAAGATAAGGCCAGAGGGGTAAAGGAGGCCACATCACGACGAATTTTAAGAATCACCAATTCCAAACAGCAATTGGTCCGACATATTTTGAACCAAGAGAGGGATATAATATTTTTGCATTTTAAAATAATTTCTTCTTACTCATTTTCTTATTTTTAAAAACTAGACCTCATTTTATAGAACAATTTTGGAATTACAAATACATTGGGAAGATAGTAGAGGGAATTTTCTTTATCCCACACCTAGTTTCCATTATTATCAATATCAAATATTAGTGTGGTACATGTATTACAATTTATAAACCAATATTGATAACATTATTAGTAACTAAAACCATACTCTATTCAGATTTTCTTAATTTTTGCCTGTTGTTCTTTTTCTGTTCCAGAATCCCATTCAGGATACCACATAACAATTATGTGGTATCTGACTTTGGTTAACTCTACTAACTTCAAATAATATAGAGACATTGACATCTCCCTGCCTGGTTCATGGAGTTATGCAAAGATAAAATAAAAATAAAAGTATTTTATTAACTGAAAGGTATTTAATTAAGGTATTAGTTGATAGTATTTAGATTTTTCTTGGCCTGACAATACAAAATTTTTTTGATGACCTTGACAGTTTTAAAGAAAACTGATCAGGTATTTTGTAGGATATCCCTCTCTTGAAATTTTACTGCTTATTTTGTCCTTATAAGCCTCAGGCTATAGGTTCTTGAAAGGAAGACCATGGATGCATAGTGTTATTTTTAACATATTTTCTAGGATAAATACCATCAACATGATTTATCAACATGACTGAGGTAGTATTTGTAAGGTTACTTTCTCTTTACCCATACTGTGCTGATTGGAAGGAAGTCACTATGCAAAATGAACTCTTTTTTTTTAAAACATATTTTTTATTATAAAATTGTGGGGTACAGTTAAGGGTTAGGTATACAAATGTGCATTGTTCAGGCACACTTGATAATAAGGGATGTCTCCCCATCCCCAGACAGATATTGACTACTGTTAGTCCCACATCCCTGCCCCTCCTTATCCCCCCATAGTTTCCCACCACCGTCAGTCCTTTTTTATAGTATTATGGTAGATGGTCAAGGTCCACTGTATGAGTGAGAACATGTAATACTCAGATCTTTGTTTCTGTCAGCGATCACTCAGTATTATAGACTCTAGCTCCATCCAGGTTACTGCGAAATTCATGATTTTGTTCTTTTTTTTTTATGGCTGCATAGTATTCCATCGTGTATATGTACCACATTTTAAAAATCCAGTCCTTTTTTGATGGACAGCATGGTTGGTTCCAGGTTCTTGCTATTGTGAACAATGTTGCGATAAACATTTGTATGCAGGTATCTTTTTGATAGAGTGATTTGAGTTCTTCAGGGTATATTCCCAGTAGGGGGATTGCAGGGTCATATGGGAGGTCGATATTTAGAGCTTTTAGGGATCACCATACTGCTTTTCACAGAGGTTGCACTAGTTTGCACTCCCACCAACAGTGTAGAAGTGTTCACTTTTCGCCACACCCTCTCCCACAACTGTTATTTTTTGAGTTATTGATAATTGCCATTCTGACTGGAGTTAGATGGTATCTTAGTGTTGTTTTGATTTGCATCTCCTTGATGATTAGTGAGGTTGAACATTTCTTCATGTGTCTGTTGGCTGCTCGGATGTCTTCCTTTGAGAAGTGTCTATTCATATCTTTTGCCCACTTTAGATCCAAGATGTTAAGCCTTTGTCAGACCTGAAGTTGACAAATACTTTTCCCCAATCTGTGGGCTGTCTCCCTGCTCTCTTGATGGTTTCTTTGGCTTTGCAGAAGCTTGTCAGTTTAGTGAGGTCCCACTTGTCTATCTTATCTCTTATGGCCTGTGGGTTTCAGGTTTTGTTCAGGAATTGGATGCCAGTTCCAATTTCCATAAGGGTACGTCCTGCATTTTCTAAGGTTCTTATGGTTTGAGGTTTTACATTTAGGTCTCTAAACCATTTAGAGTTAATTTTTGTGTATGGGGACAGTTAGGGGTCTTATTTGAGTCTTCTGTATGTGATCAGCCAGTTTTCCCTGCACCATTTACTGAATAGATTCTCCTTTCCTCAGTGGTAGGTGGTGGAGGCTTTGTCGAAGATGAGTTGGTTGAGAAATTGAGACTTTGCTTCTGGAATCTCAATTCTATTCCATTGCTCTATATGCCTGTTCCTGTACCAATACCTAGCTGTTTTGATGATTGTAGCTTTATAGTAAAGTCTGAAAGAAATCAAAGATGATACAAACAAGTGGAAAAATATCCCATGCTCATGGATTGGAACAATCAATATTGTGAAGATGTCCATCCTTCCTAAGGCAATCTACAGATTTAATGCAATACCCATCAAATTACCAGCAACATTCTTCTCAGATCTAGAAAAGACAATACAGGAATTCATATGGAAACACATACAACCAAGAATAGCCAGAACAATCCTCAGCAAAAAAAACCAAAACAAAACAAAGTCGGTGGTATCACATTACCAGGCTTCAAAATGCACTCTTAAATCAGGGAAGTTATGCTTCCTCTCCTTGAGAGTGGAAAATCTATATAAATTATTTGGAATTATTCCGCATGAGATTTTTTATTTATTTTTATTAAAAAAATTTTAAAACATTTATTTTATTTTATTTTATTATAGAGATGCGGGTACAAGTGAGGATTAACTACATAGGTAGGTTGCATGTAGGTGAAGTTGCTGTTTCCAGCTGGTCCTTCTTCTCCTGGTAGTGAATCTGGTACCCTTTGTGTTGTCATGCATTTCTCCCCCTCCAACCTTCCCCAAACAGTGCCCAGTGACTGCTGATCTCTCCCTTTTGCTCATGTGATTATTGTTCAGGGCCCACTTATAAGAGAGAACATGTGGTATTCAGTTCTTTGTTTCTGTGATAGATCACTTAGTATGATGGTCTCCGACTCCATCCAATTTGCTGCGAAGTCTATGATTTTGTTCTTTATGACTGCATAATACTCCATCATGTATATGTACCACATTTTCTTTATCTGTTCTACTTTTGATGGGCAGTAGGGTTGGTTCCATGTTTTTGCTTTGGATTTTTTTTTTAAAGCATTTTCTTACTTTCCCAAACTGCAAGATGCTCCAAGCTCATGTTGTATATTTTCCTGCTCCAGTCCAAAAACCAACCATTTCTGCATGGTGTCCTGATTTCTTTTACTGGAAAATGGTATTAGGAATCAAAATCTGGCACTATGTGTGCTCATTGCTTAGAGGGATGTGTTGCTTTTAGGCCCTTTCAGCTGACAGAACAGAGCACTTATGTAGACATGTGCATGTACAAACACATATTTTTCAATGATCATGTGATTTTTGTTTTTTTATTATATTGATATACTATCTTACATTAATTAATTTTCAGATGTAAAACTAGCAGTATACTCCTGGGATAAATATCTCTTGGTCATAGCACAGAATTCTTTTTTGTATGTTTCTTTATTTGGTTTGCTAGTATTTTGTGCAAGATTTATGCATTCATACTCAAAAGCTATATTAATTTGTAGCTTTCTTTTCTTGTGATTATTTGTCTGTTTTGAGGATGAAGGTAACACTTTTCTCAGAAAATGTATTGCAAAGTATTTCCCCATCTTTTGTATTTTGGAAACATTTGTTTCTAAGAATTAGTGTTAATTTTTTATTTTGGTAGAATTAAACAATGAAGTCACCTGGCCTAGACTTTTCTTTACATTGAGTTTATTTATTTATTTTTTTGGTTTTGTTTTGTTATTTTAGGAATTCAATTCTTTCACTTGATACAGGTATATTTAGATTGTCTTTTGAAGTCAGTTTTGGTATTTGTATCTTTCAATAATTTTGGCTATTTATATAAATGATTCAATTTACTGATGTATAATTGTTAGTAGTTTAAAAAAATAAACCTTCTTACTTCTGTAAGGATGATAGTAATGCCCCTTTTTCATTTATGATGATAATAATTTGAGTCTTCTCTCTTTTGTTCTTGGTCGATCTAGCTACAAGTTTCTGTATTTTGTCAATCTTTTCTAAAAACCATCTTTTGGTTTTATTGATTTTTTCCTGCTGTTTTTCTATTCTAGTTCATTCATTTCTGCTGTAATGTTTGGATAGTTATTTCCTTCTTCTTGATTCAACTTGCTCTTCATTTTCCAGTATCTTAAGGTGAAAAGTTAGATTTTTTTAATTTCAGATATTTCTTCTTTTTTACATAGGCACTTACAACTAAAATTTTTAATTTAAGCACAGCTTTAGCTGTATTCCATAAATGTTTGTGTTTTGTGTGTTCATTTTTATTCATCTCAAGGTGTTTGCTGATTTCTTTTGATTTTGCCTTTATTTGTTGTTTGAGTGTTTTATTAACTTTATACATATTTGTGAGTTTCCCATAATTTTCCTGATATTGATTTATGATTTTATTTCATGTGGTCAGGGAACATTCTTTATATTATTTCTATCCACTTAAATTTATTGAGATCTGTTTTGTGTTCTAGATTATAGTCTACACTGGAGAGTATTTTATGTGTCCTTGAAAAGAAAACATACTCTGCTGTTGTTGAGTGAAGTGTTCTACAAATATCAGTGAGATCCAATTGGTTTATAGTGTTTTTCAAGTGTTCTATTTCCTTGTTGATCTTTTGTTTAGTTATTTTATCTGTTATTGAAAGTGGGGTCAGTATTTTTGCTGCACATATTTTGGTGCTTGTTATTAGGTGCACATCTTTTCAGGCTGCTATAAAAAATATGCCAGAGAATCCCACGTGGTCATGATGAATATTTTAAATGTGTTGAATTCAGTTTGCTCACTTTTTGTTGACTTTTGGCATCTGTGTTCATCAGAGACCTTGACATGTAGGTTTTTTTTTTTTTAATGTTGTTGTGTCTTTGTCTGGTATCAGGGTGATACTGTTCTCATAGAATGAGTTTGGCAGTTCTACCTCCTTCTTGAGTTTTTTGAATAATTTGAGTATGATTGGTATTCGTTTCCCTTTAAATGTTTGGAAGAATTCAATAGTAAAGCCATCAGGTCTTGGGCTTTTCTGTGATGAGAGACTTTTTATTACTATGTCTATCTCATTACTTGGTATAGGTCTCTTTTAGTTTTGGATTTCTTCATGGTTCAAGTCTTGGTAGACTGTATTTACCTGTTATAAATATCCTAAGACTGTAAATATCCTAGGAATTTATCTGTTTTTTCCAAGTTATTGGTAAAGTTGCTTATAATAGTCTCTATTGATTCTTTGAATGGCTTTTATCAAAAAGACAGTCAACAATGAATGCTGGCAAGTATGTAGACAAGGGAGAGTTCCTGTGCATTCTTGGTGGGAATGTAGAGTTGCATTGCAGAATAGTATAGAGGTTTCATAAAAACCTAAAAATAAAACTACCATATGATCCAGCAATCCCACTGCTAGGTATGCATTCAAATGAAAGGCTATTGATATATCAAATAGATATCTGTACTCCCATGTTTATTGCAGCATTATTCACAACAGCCAAAATATGGAATCAATATAAGTGTTCATTAATGGATGAATGGATACATAAAATATATTATATATACATGGATGGAACTGAAGGATGTTATGTGAATTGCATTAAGCCATGCACAGAAAGATAATATCTCATGTTCTCACTAGTATGTAGGAGCTCAAAAGAAAATGGAACAGCCTATCCTTTTCTTATAGTATTACAATAATACAAAACTGTTACTAGATATAAAGAAAGACACTTTTCAATAGTAAGTGGACCAACATATCAAATATATATAATAATTATAAACATATGTGCACTGTTATGGAAGAAAGTTTGTGTTCCCCTAAATCCTTATATTGAAGTCCTAACACCCAATGTGATGGTATTTGGAGGATGGATCTTTGGGAGTTAATTAGGTCATGAGGGTGGAGCCATCATGATAGGATTATTACCCTTATATAAAGGGATCTCCCTGTTTCTCTTTCTCAGTTATTTGAGGATATAGGGAGAAGGTGACAGTCTACAAGCCAGGAAGCAGGCCTTGCCTGGAAACCAGATTTGTCAGTACTTGACCTTGGAATTCACAGTCTCCAGAACTGTGAGAAATTGACATTTATTTTTGGTTATGTGATCAGTCTGCAGAAGTTTATTACCCTTCTATAAAGGTTGTAAAATTCATTAATGGGTTTTATATGACGTCCTCACTTATCATAAAAAAAAAAAAAAGAAAGTGTAGCCTCTGAATAAATCTACAAAACTTGTGGAGGACATTTATGATGAAAAATGTTAAACATTAAAATACCAATAAATAAAGAAACAAATCCTTTACAAGAATAAGAAACTTTGTTATTTGAAAGATGTCAATTCTCTCAAAATCTACAGATTTACTACCATCTTATTCAGTGTTCCAGGAGAGTTTGCTTTTATTATGAAAAATGAAAATCTGGTTCTAAAATTGATATTTAAGTAAAAATTTCATCAATAGCAAAAGTAGTTCTGAAGAGGTACCCAGAAATAGTGGAACTGGTAAGACTTGTCCTATCAGAATTTAAAGCTGTGCTATTAAAACTATATGCATTGGCAAAGAAGGTAGAAAAATTAATCAATGGAACAAAATAAATTGACCAACAGACAAGAAAAGACTTAGGCATACATAAAAATCTGATATTCACAGAGATGTTATTGCAGTTCAGTGGGAAAGGATACAACTAATTGTTACTGGAACTATCAGTTATACATATGGCAATATCTTAATGATCTTAGAATATGAAAGTTTTTTCAATAAACCATAGAAAGTATAAGCTATAAAGGAAAATATTAACTTTAACTAAATTAAAATTAAGCTAAAGCCATAAACAAAAAAAATTTTTTACTACATTAAAATTAAAAATTTTAATAATTTAGAACACCATAATACTAGTGAAACTATAAACATTTGTTGTGGAGTGAAGTATTGGTGAAAAGGTAAAGTGGTATTTCATTTTTTGTGTGGCTATTGTGAAAGGGATTGTGCTTTTTATTTGGTTTTCTGCCTGCTTGTTGTTGGTATATAAGAATGAAACTGTCTTTTACCATTTATTTTGTACCTTGAGACCTCGCCCAAGTCCTTTATCAGGGCAAAGAGGTGTTTTGATAGATTTTCTTGGATTTTTGAGGAATAGGATCGTATTATCAACAAAGAGGGATAACTTAACTTCTTCTTTTCCTATTTGTATACCCCTGATTTCTTTCTCTTGTCTAATTGCTTTAGCTAAGACTTTCAACACAATGTTGAACAAGGGGGGTGAGAGTTGGCAGCTTTGTCTTGTTCCAATTTTCAGGGGAAATGCTTCCAATTTCTGTCTGTTTAGCAATATGCTGGCTGTGGGTTTATCGTAGATAGTGCATACTATTTTGAGATACATTCCTTCTATACCTAGGTATTTGAAAGTTTTTAAATCAAGAAGTGATGGTGGATTTTATCAAAAGCTTTTTCTGCATCTAATGATATAATCATGTGTTTCCTGTTTTTATGTCTGTTGATGTATTTAATTACATTTATGGTTTTGGAGACCTCAAACCATAAGAACCTTAGAAAATGCAGAGACATCCCTATGGAAATTGGAACTGGTAACCAATTCCTGATCAAAGTCCCAAGTGCCCATGCCATAAGAGATAAGATAGACAAGTGGGACCTCATTAAACTGAACAGCTTCTGCAAAGCAAAATAAACCATCAAGAGAACAGGGAGACAGCCCACAGAATGGGAAAAATATCTACCAACTGTATATCTGACAAAGGCCTAGGATCTAAAAGGAACTCAAACGTGTCCAAGGGTGGGAAAAGTCCCATTAAATAGTGAGCAAAAGACACAAATAGACACTTCTCAAAGGAAGATATGCGGGCAGCAAACAGAAACATGAAAAAGTGCTCAGTCTTACTAATCATCAGAGAAATACAAATAAAAATTACATTGAGATACCACCCAACCTCAGTAGGAATGGCCATCATTAATAAAGCAAAGAGCAACAGATGCTGGCAAGGATACAGAGAAAAAGGAACACTTCTACACTGGTGGGAATGCAAACTAGGGTAACATCTTTGGAAAATAGTATGGCGATTTCTAAAAGAACTAGACATTGTGCTGTAGCTGCACCATGAGTAAGGAGTTGCAAGCACACTGAAAGTTAAATATTGAGTCCTTTATTGCCAGCGGTCGAGAGGAGGCTTATGCCAGAAAAAATCTCTCAACCCCGAATGAAGAAAGCAAGGGGTTTATAAAGGCAAAAACTACAAGGATACATTGCAACTTAGCAACCAAAATGGGAACATTTGACTGTTAGGGAGTTTTGGTTAACTTTATGTCCCAGGCACAGCTGGTGACTGGAAAGTCCTTGGAGGTCTGCCAACAATATGTGGTATACTGTTTACTGGATTGGTTTAGGGCAGTTACATGGAGACAAGATGGAAGTACTATACAATTGAATCACCTTGGTTAGGTAACTAATAGTCATTTCATTCCCTCCTTTTAGTCGTTCATGAGTCAAAGTGTTGACTCATCTATGATGGGTAGGGGGTTGTAATGGGCCCTTATATACATGAGTTTTATAGACGCGATTAGTTGTTTTACAAACCAAACTATTTAATTTAATATAGAAGGCCCGATGAATAGACCAAGAAGGAGAAACAGAGGGTTGGCCAGACCTGCAACTAAGGTAGTTAGCCATGGGTTTCAATCAAACAAGGTTTGAAGCCAGGATTGGTTATTTTGTGTTTTTTTGTCTTCTGTCTAAATTTTCTTGAACATTTTGGAGGGTGTTTTTTAATGATTCCTGATTTATTGGCATAAAAACAGCATGACTCTCCTAATGCTACACAAAGACCTCCTTGAGACAGGAGCAATAAATCTAGACCTCTGTGATTTTGGAGCATCACTTCTGGTCATGGAGTTGATCCATGGCAACCTGGAGGTTTCCTATGTTTGCATTCATTTCTTGAGCCAGGTTGGACAGACCTAGTTCACCACAGACTAGGGCTGTGGTGCTGAGAACAGTGGTTCCAGCCACCCTAAGGCCTATTAAGACAGGTAGTAGCAAAAGGGAGGCATGTTTTCCATGAGTGGCTGGGAGGCCAGGTGGATTCAGTAAAATAATTCCCTCAGAACTGCTATAAGCATATATCTGGGGAAGTACATGGATGGCAACACATAAGGCAGGTTTATTGTTTAACTTTTTAATAGTAATACATCTGGTAAGTCCTATAGAGCAAACTAGCCAAGTATTGGTAGGAGCCATATAAGCCATGAAATCTGACATGGTTAGGGCAAGAGGTAGATTACAAATATTAGAAAAAGTGGTGCAGTTAAATTGAAGCTTGAAGTTAAAAATACCAGATGTAGTACCAGTTATGTCTCCTTTTGTAATGTGAATAACTTCTGGAGGACATTTACTATTGTTGCTAATAATGGGGGCCTCAACCCCAAGGCCTACCTAATAAGAAGGTTTGGGTTTTAAGCAAAGCCAGCAATCTAAAGTCAACTGAGGCAGAGTAACATTGAGCAGTTGATGCATGTTTACTAGCATTGGGAAAAGACTGGAGAGCTGTTGAGCTGGTTTGGGGTATTGTATAGGTGAGCCTGGAGTAATATTATCTATGGGGGGGGTGGAGGTTGGTGATAACTGAACAAAGGGTCTCCTATTTCTGCCAGTGGTCCTATAGGCCTGGTTAGGACTTTGTAGGAGAGTGTATGTCTCTGGATGGTGAACGGGGCACCTAGATCATAGCCAGTTACATAAGCTTGTATACCCTAGGTGGAGCCTATGCTCCAAGAATAGTGGCGGGGATTGATAATTTTTATGTTACAGGCACCTGAGTTGGATCTGGGCTAAAAGCCCATCAGAGAGTAATTTGGGAGGTATCTTTAGGTCCCCCACTGTAAGTAGCAATAGGGACACATTTCCAGTATGGGCAGAAGAAGTGATTAGTCTGATTACATTGTGGGTCAGTGGGACTTCTGAGGCAAAGATAAAAGTCTATTTGTTGTAAAGAGATGTAGGGAATCCCTTTTTCGGTAAGGGAAACAGGGTAGTTCCAGAGGGCTTGCCCTTTATCAGCACTTGATAGGGACAGTAAGTCAAATAGTTTGACTTTAAATAATACAGGTAATACTGTATCCAATTTTGGTTGGCCAGGGCCTCCCCTGATGTAAAGGAAGACAGGGCAAAGGAAAAGATTGAATGTTGAGCATCTCTATGAGGGAGAAAATAGGCTATGAGACAACACCAGAGCAAGAAAGTCTTAGCTTGAGAGGGTCGGATCCAGCCATAGCCATCCATTGTTGACAGTTGTCCTTGGCCTTTTTGATTTGGGAGTGGTGAATCCAAGTCAGTATTCCATCAACCTTGAGTGCTGCAGGAGTGGTGAGGATGATGATGAATGGTCCTTTCCACACAGGAGTTAATCCCTCTTTCTGGAACTTTTTGATGTAGACCAGATCTCCAGACTGGAAGGAATGACAGGGCATGGAGGAGGGAGTTGGCAAAATGGCACGAATGTTGGCATGCATGGCAGCCTGGACCTGTTGGAGAGACTGGAGACAATTTAACAGAGACTGATTAGTAATTTTTTTCAAGAATAGGGTCTCTTAACCAGGGTAGTAGGGGAGGGGGGTCTTCCAAACGTGATTTTATATGTGGTGAACCCTGCCTTGTAAGAGATGCATCAGACTCAGAGGAGAACCGAAGGTAAAAGGCTTATTTATTTTTCACCAGTTTCTATTATAAATTTGCTAATAGAGTCCAGTGATAGGTATCTAATGCCCTGGACCATGTCGAGGTATTGGGATCCCACTCAGGACAAGAAAAAGGAAAATTTGGTTTAAAATTTCTTGACTTTCTTCCTCTGTGCCAGTAGTTGAGGCTAGGACAGACTTTCTAGCCTCAGCTCTAATGTGCTCTTGCTTCTCAGAGGTAAATAGGGTTAAAAGGAGCTGCTGGCAATAATCCCAGGTGGGATGATGAGTGCACATGATTGATTTTACCAGGGAGGTTAAAACCAGAGGTATCTCTGAAAATGGCAGATTTTGAGTTTTCCAATTGTACAAATCAGAGGTAGAAAAAGAAATATTCACCAGAAAAGGTCACTCAGTCTGATCTTTGCCCCACGGAGGGGGCACTTCCTGAAGGGGAAGGAGAGAAGCTGGCTCCATTCAGGATTGGAGGCAAGAAGCCAGAAAAGAAACAAAAAAATTTGCTTTTTTGTAATGAAGACAGTGGGGGAGAGCTAACTGAATTTTGTCTCTTTCTTCCCCCCTCTGTTGTTTAAAAGAGAAAATTATTTTGGATAAGGCTATATGTTTCAACATGGATGGCCAGGACCAAAAGGCTGGCACCTGTGTTAAATTAAGAAATTAATTTGGGTTCCAGCACCCTAATATTTACCTGGGGGATTGTTGGGGTGATGATGAGCCAGTGCCAGGCAGTTTAGCAGATTTGTAGGCCTTAGTAAGTGGCCGCCGTTTGTGAGTCAAGTGTTCTCTCCTCTCTTCAGAAGAGAGTGCATCTGTTTCCCAATGGCTTTTTGGTCTGCACAGTGGACAAGGTCCAGGAGGTTAAGGGCATTTTAGAGCAACTATGCTTTCAGTGCCCCCACAGACTGTACCCATAAGCAATGGACACCATCCCCTTTGCACGTTTGTTTTTACCAGGTCTTTTATGGGCACTTGAAGTTTTGGTTGCTAATTGTGACTGCCAATTGGGGTGCTTCTTTGGCCCTCTGATTCTGCTGTCCTCTGTGTTGGCACTGTTTTGTTTTGGTTGAAAAAAAAATCTTTAAAGCTCCTTTTAATAGGTTATGCATATGAAACTTTTTAACCATTTCTCTGTTTGTGACAGTTTGATGCAAAGCCCTTTAGAGTGAACAGACCACATGAATGTGTAATGATTTGTCACACTTATTTACAATTACAAACAGGTAAAGTTGTTAAAAAAAACAAACCCCTTATAAATTACTAAATTGTAGTCTTAGTTGTAAGGTGTGGACAATTAGGTGAGAGTGATCAGTTTCCATTCTCATTGTGCTCACACAGAATATCCAGTATTTTATCTTAGTAAAAGTGACTTAACCAGGTGGGAATGGCTGATTCCCAAACCTTATCATGTAACACAGGGTGTTTAGATTTTAAAGCTTTACCTGTCTCATAAGAGGGTACTATTAGGTGCAGTGGGTGATTTAACCCTAATACAACCTTAGGAAGCCTGATACAACAAGCAGTGGTGTTATTTAGCATTCATGTGCTAACACAGGGTAAAGTCGGTAGTAAAATTTTACTAGAGCACTTGCAAGTTTGGTTGGAAAAACAGATTAAAATTGCAATTGACCTTTTTTGGTTAGTTAACAGGATTAATTTACATGATTCTTTTATTTTCATCTGGTAAGAAGGCTGATATAGTCCCAGTTTAGATATAACTTGAGAGAGATTTATTATATTAAAAAAAAAAACAAGAGTGTCACAGACCTTCCAAGCAACAAGCTAACTACCTGCAAAAGAAACAGAGGAGAGAGACTGGAGATTAGATCTCAGGAACTTGATCCACTAAGGGACCAGAGAGAAAAATCTACACAAACGAAGAAAAACCAAAAGAAGAATATGAGTCCTCCCAGACTCCTGGGAGGGCAGACACTGAGAAAACTGACTTTGAAATGCAAACAACTGAATGGTCTCAAAATACAACCCTAGACATCAAGACATTAATGGAGAGATTAAAAAGAATTGAGGAGACTCAAGAAGAAACTAAAAAGGAGCTGATATCTGAGATAACAGTAATAAAGAATACTGTGAATGAAATAAACAATAAACTGATAAGCATGGAAAGCAGAATTACCCAAGCAGAAGAAAGAATCTCAGAGCTTGAGGACCAAAATATAGAAATAACCCAAACTCTCAAGAACACAGAAAACAAGCTCAAAAAGACAGAAAAAAACCTTCAAGAGATGAGCGATTACCTCAAGAGGCCTAACCTAAGAGTAATTAGTCTGCCTGAGGCAGAAAAAGAGACAGAGACCACATTGGAACAAACCTTCCATGAGATCATTCAAGAAAACTTCCCTTATCTAATCAATGATGCAAAAACTCAAACACAAGAGATCCAGAGAACCCCTGCAAGACAACAAATGAGAAAACCAACTCCTAGACAAATAATAATTTGCCTAAACAAAGTAGGCATAAAAGAAAAAATTCTAAAGGCAGCAAGAGAAAAAGGTCAGATTACCTACCATTGAAAACCAATTATAATAGCAGCATATTTATCTACAGAAACCCTGCAGGCTAGGAGAGCTTGGAGCCCTATCTTCAAAGTCCTAAAAAATAAACAATTTCAACCAAGAATAACCTACCCTGCCAGATAAAGCTTCATCAGTGAGGGAGAATTAAAATCTTTCCCAGATAACCAATCCCTAAGAACTTATGCTGCCACCAAACCACCTCTACATGAAACACTTAAGAAAGTACTAAACACAGAAGAAAAGGGGAAAAAAAGAGCAACATTTTTCACAAGAGTACAGGGAAAAGAATGAAACACATATGAACCAACCCCCAAAACAAAAGAAAGACAATAAACCAAGTGGAAGAACAACTATAAAAGAACTGTATGTTAGGGATGAACTCTCACATTTCAATAATTAGCCTGAATGTGAATGGACTAAATGTACCACTGAAAAGACATAGAATGGCAAAATGGATAAAATATCACCAGGCAACAATATACTGCCTTCAAGAGACCCATCTCACTAGAAAGGACATGCATAGACTCAAAGTAAGAGGATGGGAAACAAATTTCCAGGTGAATGGAACACAAAAGAAAGGAAGAGTTGCGATCCTAATTTCAGACAAGATACCATTTAAGCTATTAAAAATTAAAAAAGATACAGAGGGCCACTACATAATTATAAAAGGCTCACTCCATCAACAAGAAATATCTATCCTAAACATATATACACCTAACATAGACCTTCTCGGACCACAGTGGAATAAAAATAAACATTGACACCAACAAGGTCCCCCCAAAACCCACAAAGACATGGACACTAAACAGCATGATGCTAAACAACACCTGGATCAATGATGAAATCAAAACGGAGATAAAAAGATACTTGGAAGCAAATGAAAATGAAGAAACATCTTACCAAAATCTCTGGGACGCCTTAAAAGCTGTAGTAAGAGGGGAATTTATATCCCTACAAACATACATGAAGAAAATGGAAGGAGCACAAATTAATAGCCTAACAGCCATCTAAGGAAGCTGGAAAAACAAGATCACAAAAACCCTAATTTCAGCAGAAGAATCCAGATCACCAAAATAAAAGCCCAAATCCAGGACATAGAAGACAAAAAAACAAAACAAAAAATCAATGAAACAAAAAGCTGGTTCTTTGAAAGGATAAACAAGATCGATGGTCCCCTAGCTAGACTGACCAAAAAAAGAAAGAAAAAACCCAAATAAGCACAATCAGAAACACAAAAGATGAAGTCACATCTGACCCTGAAGAACTACAAAAGATCATCAGAGACTACTATGTACACTTGGAAACCTCAAGGAAATGGAGAACTTTCTGTCATCACACAACCTGCCTAGGTTGAAACAAGAAGAAATTAAGACCCTAAATAGACCAATAACAATCAAGGAAATTGACTACGTAATAAGAAAACTACCTACAAAAAAAACCCCAGACCAGATAGCTTTCAAGCAGAATTCTACAAGACATTTAAGGTGGAACTGATTCCAATCCTACTGAAGCTATTTCAGGAGATTGAGAAAGATGGAACCCTCCCCAAATCATTTTATGAAGCTAACATCACACTGATACCCAAGCCAGGTAAAGATCCAACAAAAAAAGAGAACTACAGGCCAATATCTTTGATGAACATAGATGCTAAAATTCTCAACAAGAGCCTAGCAAACCAGATTCAACAACACATCTCAAAAATCATCCATTATGACCAAGTAGGCTTCATCCCTGGGACGCAAGCCTGGTTCAACATTCGCAAAACAATAAATGTAATTAAATACATCAACAGATGTCAAAACAAAAACCACATGATTATATCATTAGATGCAGAAAAAGTTTTTGATAAAATCCAGCACCCCTTCTTGATAAAAACCCTCGAACATCTAGGCATACAGGGAACATATCTCAAAGTAGTAAAAACCATCTATGAGAAACCCACAGCCAGCATACTCCTAAACGGACAAAAATTGGAACCATTTCCCCTGCAAATTGGAACAAGACAAGGATGCCCACTCTCACCCCTCCTGTTCAATATAGTATTGGAAGTCCTGGCTAGAGTGATCAGACAAGACAAGGCAATCAGGGGTGTCCAAATAGGAAAAGAGGAAGTCAAATTATCTCTCTTTGCAGATGACATGATCGTATACCTGGAAAACCCAAGAGAATCTGTCAAAAACCTCCTTACACTGATAAAGGCTTTCGGCAAAGTCTCAGGTTATAAAATAAATGTGCAAAAGACAATCTCATTTCTTTACATCAATAATAAACAAACAGAAACTCAAATAAGAAGCACAATTCCATTCACAATAGCCACAAATAAAATGAAATACCTTGGCATCTTCCTAACCAGAGACGTGAAAGACCTTTACAATGAAAACTACAAAACTCTGCTCAAAGAAATTAAAGATGACACAAACAAGTGGAAAAATATCTCATGCTCATGGATTGGAAGAATCAACATTGTGAAGATGTCCATCTTACCTAAGGCAATCTACAGATTCAATGCAATACCCATCAAATTACCAGCAACATTCTTCTCAGACCTAGAAGAAACAACACAGGAATTCATATGGAAACACAAACAACCAAGAATAGCCAAAACAATCCTCAGCAAAAAAAAAAAAAAAAAAAAAAAGCAGGTGGTATCACATTACCAGACTTCAAACTTTACTATAAAGCTACAATCATCAAAACAGCTTGGTATTGGTATAGGAACAGGCATATAGACCAATGGAATAGAATTGAGATTCCAGAGGCAAGACCTCAATTTCTCAACCAACTTGTCTTCGACAAAGCCTCCACCACCTACCACTGGGGAGAGGAGAACCTATTCAGTAAATGGTGCTAGGAAAACTGGCTGACCACATGCAGAAGATTGAAAGAGGACCCCTATCTATCCCCATACACAAAAATTAACTCTAAATGGATCAGGGACCTAAATATAAAACCTCAAACTATAAGAACCTTAGAAAATGAAGGACATACCCTCATGGAAATTGGAACTGGCATCCAATTCCTGAACAAAACTCGAAACCCATAGGCCATAAGGGATAAGATAGACAAGTGGGACCTCATTAAACTGACAAGCTTCTGCAAAGCCAAAGAAACCATCAAGAGAGCAGGAAGACAGCCTACAGACTGGGAAAAAATATTTGCCAACTCCAGGTCTGACAAAGGCTTAACATCCTGGATCTACAAGGAACTCAAACGGTGCTGAAAAGAAAAAAACAAACAACACCAT